>NW_007739894.1:31885-33340 GCF_000696425.1 Galeopterus variegatus
ACTAATCACCTCAAGGCCCCACCTTTCAATTATCATAATAGGATTTCCCACCCTCTTAACAGTCACACTTGGGATCAAGTTTCTAATACATAAAACTTGAGGGCCACAGTTCAATCCATATCACTCCCCATCCAAAAACAATCTTATCTTCTTACAAGTTCCTGATACATCTACCCCAGGCTCTTCAGAGTTACAGAGTGAGCATTGTCCCCAGGGATCCAACAACATAGAAAGGCAGTGTCCTTGCTCCCAGGGGTTCTTTCAAGCCTCAGCCCCACTCAATCTTGTAAAAGTTCTCTGCAACAAGTGGCAGCAGTAGGTTTTCTCAGCAGGTGCCTGAATATAACCAAGAAGAGAGAAGGAAAATCTCAGAGATTGCCAAGAGACCTCCCAGACCCCCCATTATCCCGAAATGGGTTCCTCTTTATAACACATGAGGGAAAACAATTGGTTTCCTACACCCATGGAGGCTGAGAAGTAGCAATAAAAGAGAGGAGGAGGGGAGAAGGAGAAGCCTCTCCCTAAGTCCCACAGTTAAGCCTTTGGCCCTTTGCCTGGGTCCCAGGGAGCCCCACATCCTTGGGGAAGAGGCAGGTGTAAGAAAATGCTCTTTTCTGCAGCTGCTACCACTTAACACAAACCATTTATTTCATCTTCTTAGCAAGCACAAAGTGTATCCAATCCCACTGACTGCTTTCTCAAAATCTTAAGACTTAGCATTCCCTGGTAGGACTTCCTCCCGAACAAGATTGCCTTCCTCATGCGATTTACATTAGCAGGGAGTCTGTTATTAGCTTGATATTTTATCTTTGACACTGTGAGAAATATTGCTGTCATAAACCCGGGTGCCCTTAGTAAACGCTGAACTACTTGGTGAAAGCTAATAAAGTGAGGAACAGTGAAAGCAATTGGCTATGAATACCTAAGCAGCAAATACGACAGCTGCCCCCAAGTCCAGGCCACGGGCACATGCCGTCACACGCATGCATGCACATGCCCTCCCTGGTCACATTCCCTAGACACCACCTTCATTCTCTGTCCTCTTGACTTTCCTGATCCACACCCTCCCAATACAATGCTCGAGTCCAAAGGTCTCTGGTTTGTTCCTAAGAACTGGTGGATCCAGGTTTCTAAACCGTGCCAAAGTGGTTACTGCAGTACCTTTAGAAGGTACAGGAAACACACTTGGGGGGTTTGCTAAGGGTTCAAATTCCCAGCTCCAAGCCCCGTTTCAGAGATTCTGAGCATGGGATGGGGTCTGGGAACCTGCATTTGTAACTAGCATTCCCAGAAACTCCAAGAAGACCAGACTTCAATGAACACTGTATTAGCAGGTCTATGGTGAACAGGACAAGCAGTGCCCTGTCTATGCACCTCCACTCAAGGAAGAGCGGACTTCAGAACAAGGCCAGGGGCACTCAGTCCCCAGTTAAAATTTGCTTATCGAAGTGCCCC
>NW_007739895.1:0-7781 GCF_000696425.1 Galeopterus variegatus
CTAGATGCACTACATATGGTGCAATGATCAGGACACAGAGTTTGTGTGGAGGTCACGACACGGCCGACAGTGAGAGGGCAGACTCTCCATACGTGGGTGTCTCAGGAAAATGGCAGGAGTCACGGGTGTCTGTGTTCAGTCGTGAGAATCATCATGTACTTGAAATAGTAATGAACCCAGTGAAGGATGGCCTTGAAGACGCAGGTACGCAAAGCAGGTCTTTCAGGAAAACCTGAGGTCTGTGAAAACAGTATTCACGCTCCCGACAGCACATTCCACAAAAGAATCAGGAGAAAGGGGTGAAGAAAGGCAAGCCAGCAAGTTCACCCGAGGGACATTGTCCCTGTCTTCAGAGGATTAAGAAAAAGGAAAGGGGGCTGGGGAGGGAGAGGAAAGGGACGGGGCATATCTCAGGTGTGCTCATCCTCCTGGGGAGCAGGTGAGGTCCTCACATGGCGTCCTCTGCCTGCTCCCTGCCTGCATCTCTAGCTTCATCTCTTAATGTTTCTCCCCAAAGCATTAATTCCATCAACACCCCCATTTGTGGTTGGCTCATCCCATCTACAGGTAGGGGGTGCTGGGCCTCACTTTGTGCCTGCTCCCCACTACACCTGGAGAGGTGGGCTCGGCTTCAGTACCAGAGCCCACACGTGGCACCTGTGGGTGTTCTGGCCCTCATGGCACCTGCTCTGGGCTCTGCTGGTGTCAGGTGACTAGCCAGGACACACTGCCCGCCCCTGCTCAGCACACTCCATGTGGTGATGGGCAGGGCTTCCTGCCGTGTGCAGGGATATGTGGATAATAACTAGGAAGCGCTGCTTTCATTGGGAAAGGAACCGCCACACTTGCGCCTAAACAGGGACTGCAGGAGGGGTGGGCCATTGGCTGCGGACCCTGGGGAGGGACGTGAACTGGGAGGGCTGAGGTCCTGCTAGCACTAGGGGAGGTGATCAGGGACCTGCCATCTGCATCCTGATGCAGTCACATGATGTGGTTGAAATCCATCATTTCAAAATTAGATACTTTTAATTTTACCAAAATTAGAACCACATTTACTCCTCTAAGTGTTCATCCCACGTGTAGCTAGGATGTGTTCTTCAAGTGTTATTTCTTCCTACTTGCTCCTGGTATTAAATTATATGTAAGTAATTCTTTTTGATGACACATCAGTTAATGGTAGGTGAACTGGCTCATATAAAATAAGAATCAGTTTATATTGTCAAATAAAAATCAAGTAAAAACGGTTCTCATGTTTAATAGAACTCTTTAAATTGATCTGCATCTCTCAGGAATACAATTTCAATCAATATAGGCATGGGAAGCATTTAATTACCACAAAAAATAATAGATTGCAAAATACCTCTTAGAGAACATTCATGCTTTCTGGCTAAAGTAAGTCTGGGAGGGCTTCAAGTTCATAATGAGTTATGTTCTAAACGAACAGCAATAAGCACAGAGGACTTCTGCTCCCGCCCAGCTGTGGAGCTGGGGAGGGCTTTGCTCCCACCGACAGTGAATGCGATAAACTAGAGAATCCCACCTGGACCCACCTGAGCCCTGCAGCCACGAGGCAGTGAGTAGCCTGAGATCGGAAGAAATCCAGCCCCCAGCAGGCGAGAGGCCAGCCGCCCAGGCACCGCAAAGTGGTGAGAAAAATTCAGCGAGCACATTTGACAAATGGTACAGACCCCGCTGGGCCCCAGGAGAACAAGACGCCCCAGAGGCCACCGAGGCGAGTTTGCAGCGGCTCTCCGCTCCTCTGCAGGCCTCAGGTGGGAGCCCCTAAAGTCCTGGGCCTGGCAGGGCTGGAGGGACCTCCCTCAGGGTGCAGGCCCGGAGAAGGGAACGCCAGTCCCCTGTCCCTGTGGCGGACGCTGCTCCTCATACTAGAAGGGCCGGTTCCCAATGAGACGACACGATTCCAGGTGATTGTGCACCTAACAAGGGCTCCAGTGTGGGGGCTAAAGTGGAGCTGAGAGCAGAGGTGGCCGAGTCACGGTCCTGGTTGAAGCCTTCAACAACCAGGCAGAAACTCAGCGAGGATGGAGAAGGCTCCAGTGTGGGGGCTAAAGTGGAGCTGAGAGCAGAGGTGGCCGAGTCACGGTCCTGGTTGGAGCCTTCAACAACCAGGCAGAAACTCAGCGAGGATGGAGAACACCGAGAAACACCATCGACCTGCCCCAGACCCCTGACCTGACAGCCATTCCAGGAGCAACCCACCAGCACCTCAGGTCACGCTTTCTTTTCAAGTGCACATGGAACCTTCTCCCGCACAAACCGCGTTCCAGGCCACGAACCTGTCCCGAACAAAGTGTGCAACATCTATTATCTAACTACGATGGAATTAAACTAGAATCCAATCATAGAAAGACACCTGGAAAATTCCCAAATATTTAGAAATTAAACAACATGCTTCTAAGCAGTTCACTGGTCAAAGAGGAGGTTGCAGAGGAAAGTAGAAAAGATGTCAAACAAACGAGCATGAAAACACAGGCAGAGAAGCGGTGGGAGCAGCGTGGCACCGTCACAGGAAGCTTCTCAGATCCCTGCTCAGACCACAGCGACAGAGTGTGAAGTCAGCTGAAGCTCCCACCCAGAATAAAAGAGAAATCAAAAAACAGGAAATTAAGCCCAAAGCATCAGAGTTAATAGAGAGAACAGAAATCAATTAAATTGAAATAGAAAAGCACTAGAAAAAAAATCAGTGAAGCCAAAAGCTGATTTTAAGAAGATCAATAAAATTGATAAATGTCTAGCTAGATTTATAATGAAAATAAGAGAGAGAAGACACGAATTAACACTATCCGGAATAAGAGAGGAGATATTATTAGGTATTCTATGGGGGCTGCCAGATAAAATACGGCACACCCAGATACATTTGAATTTCAGATAAACAACATATTCAGAAAATGCTTATATTTTTAAAAAGTATTCCTTTTTTGAAAATTAAATTCAATTGAGTATTGTTTATTTATTGCCTACTCTGAAAGCCCAGATTCCATGGACTTTAAAAGATTGGCAAATTAACATAAATAATGTATATCCATACATTTGATAACAAATAAAATAGACAAGTCCCCAGAATAAAAAACTGCCAAAGCCAACTTATAAAGAAATAGAAAAATTTGAATTGTCTTATATTTATCAGAATAATTGAATTTATACTTAAAATCCTTACAACAAAGATTTTCATATCAATGTGGTTTCACTGGAATATTCTACCAAATAATCACAGAAGAAAGAAGATTAATCCTACAGAAACTTTTCCAGAAAACAGAAGAGGAGGGAATACTCCTAACTACTTATGAGATCGGCGTTATCCTGGTAAGAAAACCAGACAAAGGCATTATAATAAAAGAAAACACAGATTTATATCTCTCCCAAATATAAATGCAAAAATTCTTAATGTAATGTTACCAAATAAAATCCACTTATATATTAAAGAGATAAAATATTATGACCAGGTGAGATTTATTCTGAGAATATAAGATTGGTGTTTAATTGACTGCATTAACAGACTATAGAAGAACAAAATATTAACACTTCAAAATATAAGTGAAAAGCATTTGACAGAATTTGACATTCATTTATGACCCTGCAAACTAGAAAGGAAGGGAACTTTCTCACCTGACACACTGCACCTACGTAAAGCCCTCGGCTGATGCCATGTATGGTGGTGTGAGCCGAAGGGGTTTCCTGGAGGTGACAAGCGACAGGAACGTCCACGTTCCCTCCCTGCAGCTTCAGACCAGGAGTCTCACCTGACACACTGCACCTACGTAAAGCCCTCGGCTGATGCCATGTATGGTGGTGTGAGCTGAAGGGGTTTCCTGGAGGTGACAAGCGACAGGAACGTCCACGTTCCCTCCCTGCAGCTTCAGACCAGGAGTTCTGGCCGGTACGACGCAGTGGGAAAGTGGATGAAAGGCACACAGGAGAGAAAGGGAAATTTAAATTATCTGTATTTGCAGACAAGTGATTGTTCAGGTAGGAAATCCTAAAATAGTACCAGAAGCAGAAAGTGATTTTAGCAAGTTTACAGAGTATACGTGGAGACAGAAAAATAAATTGTATTTCTATAGCTATCAATAAAAAATTTTGAAATTTTAATTTAAAAGCACTGTTTTAATCATACCAAAAGTTCTTTGGATTCTTAGGTAAGATTTTTTTTTAATGTGCAAGATTTGTGTGCTGGCAAGTGCAAAATACTGATAAAAGATGTAGAAGAAAAACCAAAATAAAAGGGGAGATAGATTTGCTCACAGTTCAGCAGTCTCAGTAGACACGTGGCCAGCTCCTCCCAAACTGATGCTGGACTCAGTGCAGTCTCTGTAAACATCCCAGCAGAATTTTCTATTAGAAATCAACAAGTTATTCCTAAAGTTATATGACAAATCAAAGGAACTGGGGTTACCAAAATAATTTTGAAAAATAAAACAAAGTAAGAAATCTACCTGGTTTTAAAACCTATTAGAACATGGCAGGAAACAGTACAGCGAGGTATGGACAAACGGACAACATGTGGTGAATGGAACAGAATAAAAAGCCAGAAATAGACCCACACAGGTAGGAGCAGCTGATTTTTGACAAAGGCACATAGACGATTTAATAAAAAATAGTGTTTTTTCAAAAAATAACACTGATTTGTGAAGGAAATGGTTAATGGACTTCTGTGGACGGCACCCAAGGACGTGTTCACTTGGCGAACTCGCAAACGAGTTAACCAAGAAATGTCAAGGATTGCAAACAATCCATGGCAATGCTTGAAGTCGTGAGAACACTTTCTTGGGATGTTGCCAGGAGACACAATATAGATAACCAAGTGCTGCAGAAGGGAGGTAGCGGCCTTCTGCTCTTGAGAATAGTATAGCAGAATTTATGCATTAATGCTTATCTTGCATGCACTAGCTTGCTACATGTAATAAAAGCTGTAACAGCGGCTGGGTCGGCGCTATTTGCCTGAGAGAGCAGTGGCCCCCCGCTCTTCACCTGCATCTCATCTGCTGCGTCTTCCTTCGCGTCTCTGATTATTTTAATCAACATCTGGTGCCCAAACGTGGGGCACGAAAGGTAAGATGTGGGAACGGACGGACCGAGGAGGATTAAACGGACGGCGAAGAGTTACACCATCTCTTCGGGAAATTTAGATTCGGGGCATAATGGGGAATTCCCCATCAGTGCTAAGTGATTAAATGTTAAATGATTAAGTGTTAAGTGTTTATGATCAGTGTTAAGTGATTATATGGAAGTATTGAAATCATTGTTGACTGCTTCAGGATTAAAAATTAAAGAGAAGATTTTACTTTCATTATTAAAAAAGATACAGAAACATTGCTATTGGTTTACTCCAGACAATAAGAACCAATTTGATTTAAAAATTTGGAGACAGGTCGGTAGAGCTTTACGGAGAGCTTATCAGGCTGGAGAAGTTATATCAGCAGAGGAATGGGCAGCTTTTAACATGGTGGTTTTAGCCTTACAACTTTTTCAATCTTTGCAATCAGCATCCACAATCTGATTCAGAAAAGCCACAAAAGAAAATTTTTTCTTCACATATATATGAGACTCCTCCTGAGCCTTCTGCACCTCCCATGCCCAATTCAGAGTCTGATGATCATTCTGATTTTTCTGATGATGAAACTGAGATTCCAAAACCTGAATTAGAAGAGAAATGTCTTATTCAATCTAAATCATACCCACCATTACCTAAGACCCCTGACAATCCAAAATTAGATGTTTTGGATGATCTTATTCAAAAACTGGAGGCTTGCTTACAGGATGTACAAGCTTTCCCTGTTGTACAGCAGAAATCAATCCCTCCGTCTGCTTCTGCCCCTGGCATTCCACATCGTACTATTCCAAATTCACCTCAAATGACAAAGATATTTTTTATTATTATTTTTTTCTTTTATTTTATTTATTGAATCACAATCGATTATACATATTTTTGGGGTTGGACATTGAGATATGTTGATTAAATCAATATTACTAGCATATATATTGTTACAAATCGTAATGATTCTTTATGCCCCTTGTGCAATTTCTCCCCTTCCCCCATGCCCTTCCCCTCCCCCCTCTAATTGCCCTAGATTTCTTCTCTTCTTCTGAAAGAATAATGGTTACTCTGTTAATTTGTTTCCTAGATGATCCGTCCAATGCTGAGAGGTGTGATCAGGTCCCCCAGTATTATCATAGAGCAGATGCTTCTTCTGTCACTCTGATACGGGTTTTGTGGAAAGAGACATCCTCTTCTTTTCTTTGTCTCTGCTGGTGACTCTTCTTGTGTGAATGCACTCCAGTGGTTGGTGGACCATCTGCGTGGTGGTTGTGGCGTCTAGCCGCTTTTGCGGCAGCCATGGTTATTGTGGTGGCTGTGGTGGGACACCCACGTGGAGGTGCTGTTTTTGGTATGCTCCTTGGCACTGGCGGTATGCCTGGTTGTTGTGTTTGGTCCCCTTCTAAAATAGGAGCAATATTTTAAAAAGGAAGCGTACTTGTCCATTGCTTAGTAAATTCTCAGCCACCATGTAACAGGAAATGCCTGAAATAGCTGGTATTTTATTCTCTTAAATATGTAATATGGGGGAACTAACCAGTCACTCTTTGTTTTACGGTTTTACATCTCATTATCCTTCTCATAAGATGCTTCAATTTCTGCAGAGAACGTCTTGGATCCTTCCTCATTGTGTTACATTTTCTCCTATATCTAATGCAAAAACTTACTTCACAGATGCTAACAATTTTGGCCTGGCAGGATATACGGACACAGTAAACCATAAAGCCCTCCAAAGTCCTTATACTTCGGTTCAGAAAGCTGAATTACATGCTATATATTTACTTTTAATTGATGTAGGAGATATTCCTTTAAATATTCTTTCAGATTCCCAATATGCTGTCCAAGTGGTACAGACTATACAAACTGTTACTGTTCCTTCTGATTCTAATGAATTACATGCTTTATTTCATTTACTGCAGCAAGTTATTCGCTCCCGTTCCTCACCTCTTTTTGTTATGCACATTCGCGCTCATACCAATTTGCCTGGACCATTGAGTAAAGGTAATGCATTAATCAATACTCTTGTAGGTTCTATTTTGCAGGCCACTGAGGCTCATTCCTGTTTTCATTGTAATGCTCACTCTTTACATCATGATTATCATATTTCATGGACTCAAGCCCGTGCAATAGTACAACAATGCCCCATATGTCAAAAATTAGATGCAGTTCCTTTATCAGCCAGGGCCAACGACCATGGGAATGCTCCTTTACAGTTATGGCAAATGGATGTTACTATTGTTCCTGAATTTGGTAGATTGAAACATGTTCGTGTTTCTGTGGATGCTTTTTCAGGTTTTATGTGGGCAACACCACTGGCATCTGAGTGTACTGATGCAGTTATTTCTCATCTCTTGGAGGCCTTTGCTGTCATGGAAATTCCTATACAGTTAAAAATGGACAATGCCCCTTCATAGTTATCTTAAAAATGCCAGTTATTTTTCCAAGCTTATAATATTAAACATTTTACTGGTATCCCTTATAATAACACAGGTCAAGCCATTGTTGAACGGCATAATAAAACACTTAAATCTTTATTACAAAAACAAAAAGGGGGAGACTATATGGAATCCCCAAGATGATGAATAGCCCAAGCTCTATTTACTCATAACTTTTGAATAGAATGCAGAAAATTCATCACCAGCTAAAAGACAATGGGCACATGTATCTAGTGAACGACTACAACAACCTATATATTATTATGATACACTAAAATCCCTTTGGCTTC
>NW_007739895.1:8686-9415 GCF_000696425.1 Galeopterus variegatus
AAATAAGGAACAGTTACAACGACTGTTTTTTTAAGGGCCTATAGTTTCCGCAATTCTTCATTTGATCCAAACGCTTCTGTACCCCATATTCCTCCCTGTCAAACACCTATTCTGAATCACTTGCCCTAATGGGCTCCCTTGGACTACTTCTAGGGGAGAAATGGCCCGAGTACTGGTTAATACTTCCTATGGAAATGTCATTGATTGGAGTCCTATTGGCTCCACTAGGACCAAAGGCCACACTTCAGATCTAAAGAGGAATAAACATAATCATACTATAAGTACTACAGGAAATGAGTCTATTGTAGGGCACGGTGGAGGATTTGCACCTCCATTTCCTCATTTACCATATTATCCATTACAAAAAGATTTGTGGAAACTTCCTGCATCTTTATATCCTTTACATATATGGATTGGAGGTATGATTAATTCCTTATCAAACTATTCCTTAAACTTCACTGCAAACAGTTTCATGTATGTTCACAGTTGTATATGATTACTTTATTTAATGATGATTGGACAAATTAATTGGAACCAAACCACTGGTGAGATAAAATGTTTAGGTAATTGCTCATTATATACTTGTTTAAATCATACCATGAACATTAATTTTTCTTTCTTTTTTTTTTTTCCTTTTTGTCTTTTTTCATGACTGGCAACGGATCGCAACCCTCAGTGTCGCGCCCGTACCGGACCGGGACCGGCAACGGGATCGCAACCCTCGGTGCT
>NW_007739895.1:10278-14425 GCF_000696425.1 Galeopterus variegatus
TCACTCAGCCAGTGAGCGGGAACCGGTCTGTATGTGGGATCCGAACCCTCGGTGGGAGCACCGCCGCGCTCCCAAGCAGCGCACTAGCGCAGTGCGCCACCGGGCCGGCCATGAACATTAATTTTTCTAAAGATAGTTTATATATCTTGAAGGCAAGAATTGGCATTTGGTTACCAGTAAAACTTAATCGACCATGGCAGGACTCCCCTGCTGCTGGTTTCTTACGATATGTAGCTGAGTCTTTGCTAAAACATTAAACCACAAATGACAAAAGCAAAAAGGGGGAGATGAACGAAATGGTTAATGGACTTCTGTGGACGGCACCCAAGGATGTGTTCACTTGGCGAACTCGCAAACGAGTTAACCAAGAAATGTCAAGGATTGCAAACGATCCTTGACAACGCTTGAAGTCGTGAGAACACTTTCTTGGGATGTTCCCAGGAGGCGCATTATAGATAACCAAGTGCTTCAGAAGGGAGGTAGCGGCCTTCTGCTCTTGAGAATAGTATAGCAGAATTTATGCATTAATGCTTATCTTGCATGCACTAGCTTGCTAAATGTAATAAAAGCTGTAACAGCGGCTGGGTCGGCGCTATTTGCCTGAGAGAGCAGTAGCCCCTGCTCTTCACCTGCATCTCGTCTGCTGCATCTTCCTCCGTGTCTCTGATCATTTTAATCAATGGATGTGATTAGATATTTATATGAATCAAAAGAAGGAAGGAGGGAAGGAAGGAGTTTTTGGTCAAGAGTAATAATCTGCTGAGACACACAGCATGGTGCCTGGAGGAGGAAGGACACGTACAGAGAGAAGAAGCACAGCGGGAAGGGGACACGTCGGGAATGGGAGGGACAGGACTGTGGTGCGGGAGAGAGGACAGGTGACACGTGGGAACATTGCACCTGACAGCTGGGCTGGCTCCCACGTTGTTTACAGTCCTCCAGTGACCTCGGCCAATGAGAGTTTGCAGGTGTATGTCGTGATGCAAATGCGAATTTTAAGAGGAGATGATAACATAACAAACAAACATGAGCTCAGTTTATCACTTGAGTTAATTTCAGGGTGGAAACGTGGACCATTGTTAATCCATGCAAAAACAGTTCACCAATACGTGGATTTGTTTCAGTTCTGCAAAGTGCTCAGATCACTCCTAAAATGGCCCAGCATCTCCCTGCAGACCCAGGTGAGGTCCAGACCCACCAGAGCCTGCCACGCCCTCCTCTGGGCACCTTGAGTGGCTCTGGGCATTTGCACATGACCGCCTGTAGAAGGATTTCAATCACAGATGTGACTGATTTGGGGTCAGAGGAAGTCCCTATTTCCATTTAGGAATCCAAGGTTATCACATCCAAAGACAGGGATGTTTGTAACAAAGATTAACCAGGAATCTTGCAGTTTTACTTTGTACATTATTCAATATGTTTATAAACATGCATTAATTAAATCAATGAAGCAGAGATAAGCTATAACTGCATTGTTTTTTGGAATTAGGGTTTTTTTTTCTTTTCCTTAATTCTCAACCAAAATTTCTAATATCTCAAGAGAATTCACTGGATATATGAGTGTAAATACAAAAGTAAGATAAAAGATCTGTTCAATCATACAAACTGGTATTTTTAAAGTAACAAATTCATCTAAAAATTATTTAAAAGTAACCATGGGAAAGAAACAAGCAAAAAAAAAAAGCAAATTATTTTATCTACCCAGTCTGTTGATAATCCTTCTTTATATTATTAACAAAATTCACGTATATTTCTAGCTAACAAATATATATATATTTTTGCTTTAAAAATTATTTTATTTTATTTTGTCACTATACAATGTGGTTGATTATTGCGGCCCATGACCGAAACCTCCCTCCGTGCTCTCGCTTCCCACTCCCTCCCCAGCTAACAAATATTTCAACTGCACAGTTGTGATTTAGTGAGAAAGTTTGCCAGGCCCTCCTCCGGGGCGTGTGGTTGACTTCCTTGCGAGTTGCACCTTACAGTAAATGCTTTTATCTACACTTTTGCTTTTTCCTTGTTACAGTAGTTGTCACCCACATCCTGATCTGCAATGACAACCAAGGCTTCTGTGCATGGCCAGAAACCAGTAAAAGCCAGTTACACCAAGACGACTTGGTACATACTTGTGCAGGAGTCGGCCCTGTGACCATACAGTGGGTCTGGCCTTGGGACGTGGTGGCCACACCATGGGGGGTGTCATAGGATGTTTTGGATAGTCGGGGTGCCCCTAACCCAGCTAGGAGTGAGGACCTGGGGTCTGGGATGAGTGGTTTCAAAAATAGAGAGAACATGAGAACCTCATGCAACATAAACACAAGTGGCCCCTAAAATGCGATGTGACTTACAGCATTTGAGGGAGTTTAAGACCAAAGTGTCTCCTTGGCTTTGATGTCAGGAGCGTCTCTCTCTGAATGTCTCTGGGCCAGGACCTTGACCTCTTGGAGCCCACATAACGTGGCCTGCTCTGGACAGTGGGAGGTGCAGGGGTAGCCTGGTGTTTTATCAGCAGAGGGACCCAGCTTGGATGAAGTTTAGGGGAGAGAAGCTGCCTGGCCTCAGGAGAGGGACTCCACCAGCTGTCAGCACCAAGTGATAGCTCCAGGACCATATGGTATCTCCCTGGTGGAAGTGCGGATCAGGGGCAGGGAAGGGGCCATAGCAGCAAACAATGCATCATCTGACAGTGAAGAGTGGCAGAAGACACATCTCCAGACACCTGTGTCAGGATCCCTTTATCTCCAGACACCTGTGTCAGGATCCCTTTATCTCCAGACACCTGTATCAGGATCCCAGAGTGGCAGAAGACACATCTCCAGACACCTGTGTCAGGATCCCTTTATCTCCAGACACCTGCATCAGGATCCCCTTATCTCCAGACACCTGTATCAGGATCCCCTTATCCTCAGACACCTGCATCAGGATCCCCATATCTCCAGACACCTGCATCAGGATCCCCTTATCTACAGACACCCGCATCAGGATCCCCTTGTGTCAAGATCCGCCATCTCAAGTTTCCCACTGACCCCTGAGCATGTTCCCTAGTTCTGGCCTCAGTCACTTGATTGAATGGAGCACATGGATCATAACTGTCATTTCCTTCTCTGATGCTCTCATCCTGACCAGGCTCGCCAGTGACAGGAGCCCAGCCCAGCCCCTCCAGCATGGGCAGCCCTGCTGGTGGGCAGGATGACATCCCAGGGCTGGGCAGGAGGAGGAGGCCCGTCCTCTGTCCCTTCCTGTCCTCAAATGCAGGGGCGAGGAGAAGGTCAGCTCTGAAATCAGAGTACTCTGCAGTGACGCTCTCACAGGTGACAGCTTGTGTCAGAGCCAGAGGGAAGTAAATCGCCATCATCGCCGTTGCCCTTTTCACACTTGACTGTTGGATAGGTAACACCATCACGTGGCTTAAAAATAATAATAAAATAATAATATCTTGAGGCATCTGCAGCTGCAACAGCTCGTGACCTGGAGGCTGCACAGGAGCCCACCCACCCTGCAGGCAGTTATTGTCTGGGGTAAACGCCATCAGGACAGGGGAGGGGACAGGGGAGCTTCTCCGGGTGAAGCAGGTGGACTTCTGGGGTGGGCGAGGGGGACACGGAAGGACAGGACGCCCTTCGTGGCATTCTTCAGTGGAGGAGCCAAACCTGAATCTAATCATGAGCAGCATCCGGCAAAAATGAGGGATATTCTATAAAAAACTGAAAGGGTATTTTATTGTACAGAAATGGAAATGTCATGAGAGACACAGACAGGCTGACAACCTGTTCCAGATTGAAGATGCTAAAGGGAGACAGGAGGAAAATGCAGCTTGGGATCCCAGCCCAGCTCCTCCTGAGGGAAGCACGTGCTGGAGAGGACATTGCAATGCGCAACCGGACAGACATGCTACGCGATGTCAGGCTAGCTGGAGGGGGTGAGTGCACGTGGGTCCCATAAAGCAGTATCCTCATTCTCAGGAAATACACAGTGGAGTGTTTAGGGGTAAAGGGTCCTGCTGAATGCAATCAACTGTAAAATAGTTGAAAAACTACCTATCTGTGCAGATGGGTAGATAAATGTCAGACGTTCTCCCTCACTTGTTTGCTGAGAAAGCAAATGGGGTGGAGTAACCACAGAGGAGTCCGAAAAGGGCATGGGG
>NW_007739895.1:14866-18038 GCF_000696425.1 Galeopterus variegatus
AAAGGGCATGGGGCGTTCTTTCCACATTTCTCTTAAATCTTCTCTAAGCTTGACATTGTTTCCAAATAGAAGATGAAAAAAGCAATAACTGCAATGCTTTCTTTAGATTAGTATTCAGGCTTATTTAAATTCAGATTTTAAGTGTCAGATATGTGTCTTGATTTTGACACATAGTTGTGGTTTGTCTGCTGACAGTGGCTCTAGTGTGTTTTTGAGAACTGGTTTGTTGCTTCAAATGATGGAAAAGGTTAAAATTCAGCCAGGAATCCTGGAAATTTCAGTCGAGCATCAGGACACTGTCCTGTGTAGAAAGAACCCTACTTGGTGTCACCTCTGTTACCACAACTCACATGTGCATCTGTAGCAGGTGGCAAAGCCACACACCCCAAGCTCAGGGGACCTTCACAACCTAAGCAGGGACTTAACTCTAGCTTTAAAAACAAGCAATGCTTTTTTAGTGGGTGCAAAGTTGCAGTTATGCAGGATGAATACGTGCAAGAGATCTGCTGTAAACACAGTGCTTCTAGTGAATGATACTGTGGAATCTACTGCTAGTATCCAGCCCTGTGCACTGTAAAATATGTTAAGAGGATAGATCTCATGTTAAGTGTTCTTACCAAACAGAACAAAATGAAAAAAAAGTTCAAAATGCAAGAGAACATAAGGACAATTTTGGAGGTGACGGGTATGTTTAGTACCTTGGTTGTGGTGATGGTATCGGGAGAACCTGCATGTGTCCAAACTCATGAAGATGCACAAATTAAATGTGTGCAATTTCTTGTATATCAGTTATACCTCAATAAAGCTAAAAACTTTTTAAAAAATTTAATGAAGGAACAAAATGGAAAGATGGGCTGGTGCCCGCCGTACGGTGGGAAGCATGTCGTGCGTTTCAGTGTGCGCGGCTGCAAGCTTGGCGAGTGTGTCCACGAGGCCAACGGCCGCCTTCAGCCTGTGCTTGTCAAAGCTACTTTTTCCAAGGAAGAAATTGTTGAAACAATGTCCTTTCTTGGGTACAGATTCTGCAATACCCCCTCTTTGGGTACTAAGAGATGCATCTGCCTCTCTCTACATAGCTACCCAGAGCTCAGCGTGTTAATTTTCTGTTGCTTAAAGGAGAATACCTGAAACTGGTTAACTTAAAAGAAAATAAAGTATATTTCTTACAGTTTTTGAGGCTGGGAAGTCCAAGGGCATGGCTCAGCACCTGGCGAGGGCCTTCCTCTTGCTGGGGACTCTGCGGGGTATCGTAAGGTGAAAGGCTGAGCAAGGGTGTATTGTGACCCATTAGACCATTAATCCATTACTCCACGAGTGGATCAATTCATTTACCAGAGAATAGGCCTCATGGTCCAGTCACCTCTTATAGGCCCCACCCTGCAAATGCCGTCCTGGGGATTAGGTTCCAACCTGAGCTTGGAGGGGAGCCTGTCTGTCTGGAGTCCACTGTCTGCTTCTTCTGAGTGATAAAATGAGGAAGATTGTTTCTTGATCACTTCTCAGACGGGAACTTCCAGGTCATGCCCAGCTCGACAAAGGTTCCCACAGATGGCAGCTTTTCCCAATGTCTGGAGCATTTTATTTTTCGATTATACTTCACCTGAGTACACATGGCCCAAGAAGTGGGGCCATAACTTGGACCCAGATACACTGTCTGCAGATCCCATTTGAGAGACGTCATCGTGAGAGGGTCCCCAAGCCACAGTGTGGACCCTGCCCAGGAGGTAGATACAGATTTAGACATAGATAGATTTAAATTTAGATTTAAATATAGATGTAGGTATAGATCTAGATTTAGATATGGACGTGGTGTGCGTGTGTAATGTATAACTCACCGAAGGATGGGACTCCATGGACTTGGGGAGCTGTGGCTATCACCCTGCAGCAGGAGCCACTGTTGGAATCTCCAAGACCAGGCACTGGTAGCATTTCAGGGACAGAAGGCTGTACGAGGTTGCTTTTGTGCCATCACCTCTTGGTGAGACAGAGTCTATTTTAATATTTTGTGGACCCTTCACATCTTCTGCTGAAAAAGATTCCGCTTAATTAGTGCCCTACTGATAAACTCTTTTTTGCATGACAAACTTGCTTTAATGGAGATGTTTGATCACCCCACAGGCAGAAATCCAAACGGCTGTCTTTTGCAATTTAAATAACACACAGGCATATGGTTTTCAGTTCCTACTTGCTAAAGGTTTACGGCCTCACAGTAATGTAAAGGCTATTATGTTCTTTCAGAGAGTGCAGCATAAAACATGTCACCCAGGCTGCAGTGGTGCTGAGCTCACACGGGCTTCCCCCCGACTGGACTCCACCTGCCTGGAGAGGCCAATGGACATGGACAATGAGAGGTCCGGCAGCATCTGGCCGGATCACTCCCCCAGGGTTGTGGACTCCTGAGTCCACAGAGCACAACGATGGGCCTATGGTCAATGAAAGCAACTCGAAATGTAATGTTGTTTGTAAATTGAAATATGCACTTACACACTCTCCCTTCAGCATTTGTGGCAATAGTGAAAAACAATAATCCAGACCTAGGACAGGAGAGGATTGAGGATCAGTAAAACTGAGCGTGCACAGCACTTGCAGGAAGGTAGGCTGCTTCTCCACAGCAAGCAGTGCCCACCCACGCATTCCTGAAATGAACGCGAGAGCTCAGGAGCAGAAGTAGCATTTGGGGACTTGGTGAGTCAGGGCACTGTACCTACGAGCGCTAATCTGCCATTTCCCCCAACTGCGTTTCTTGTTGATGGCGGAGAGGAGGCAGTGTCATCTGAGAAGCTGCAGACCGTCTCTCGTGGCTGGAGGGCACTAGCGGTGTCCACGGCTCTGTGGCCATGTTCTCCATGGACAGTGCATGAAGCGTGTCAGGAATCCAGTGCCCAGAACAGCAGGACATGCCCCAACCTCTCCTTAGAGTTGTGTTCATCTGCTTCTAAAAAGAGAACCCTTTCCCCATCTTTACTGAGCTGCATGGCCCCAGACAGTAGGTGTGGCCATGTGGCTGACAGTGGTTGCCTTCTGGTGGCCTTGAGCACAGGGACTCCCTGCCCTGCAATGAAGCTGCACCTCTCTTGTCCATGTGGATGGGACTGAGCAAATACCTGAGAAACAGGTTAGTCATGATAACGTCAGCTAAACACACACATGGCTGGTTGGTCTGGCATGACCC
>NW_007739895.1:18814-27377 GCF_000696425.1 Galeopterus variegatus
ACAGGTTAGTCATGATAACGTCAGCTAAACACACACATGGCTGGTTGGTCTGGCATGACCCAACCTTATATCCAAGCAACAGCGGCACAGACCATGGGCCCTTCCAGAAGCTTCTAGAATCTGGAAACAGGTTAGTCATGATAACGTCAGCTAAACACACACATGGCTGGTTGGTCTGGCATGACCCGACCTTATATCCAAGCAACAGCGGCACAGACCATGGGCCCTTCCAGAAGCTTCTAGAATCTGGATCCAGAGCAAGGCCCCCGTGGGCAGGCAGGACAGGGCTCTCCATAAACCCCCAAGAACTGCTACTCAATTTACATCCCATCGACTCACACCACTGAAAGGAGAGAATGCAACAAAGAAAAAGGCACCTCGAGAATATTAGGTCCAGGACAAAGAGATTAAATGACTACGAGTCAAACACTTACCATGTCAGGGAGTTTATTTCCAGCAAACCTGGAGGGGGGAGACTGAAAGATCAGTTCCTACCGTGTAGAGACTAATAAAGGTTTTTATAGAGTTTGAATTAGGGGTGGGGCTTGGTACCTATTTTGAGCATTCAGCACTTTGCAACAGCTCTGCGGTTTTCCTGTTCTGCACAAGATTCTGTTTTGCACAAAATCCAGTTTTTCTCAGAAGGCACTTTGCTTAAGAGAAGGGAAGGGGGCAGGGGGCAGGGTGAGGAAGGGGTTAATATGGCTGAGCTTATGCTAAGCTGATTGTGAGAACTAATGGAGAACACTCCAGTCTTGTGAGACAGAGGTACAGAGAAAGCGGAGGCCGGGTCAGGGTTCAGCCTGGGGAACCATTTCCAGATCCACGGCTGTGTGAACCAGGACATGGGATCACACATGGATCTGTGCATATTTAATTCATGCCCAAGCCATTCACAGTACAGTCAACATATTGTGTGTATGAGTTTGCGTGTTTCCTGACTATAGAAATACACAAGTCGACTTTTAGTTAACATGTCACTTACTCAATGTGAGTTCAGACGTGTGGTCTACGTGATTTGATGTCTTAGTAAAATAAGACACTCTGCCCAAAGTTAGTCATGACTTGGGTATTCAAACTTGCACAGTTTTTTAAGAGATGTTTAAGGAAAGAAAAATGTGGGTCATTTCTTCTGCCGGAATACATTCATACAAACACAAACTGCTGTGATGAGCGTCTACTAGTCAAACTCTCCAGCCTTTGGAAGCGGGAAACTGAGGAGAAAATGACTGAAACTGATGATAAATAGCAGAGTCTGGATTAGTTGGGTCTGTGTTAGAAGTTCTTTAGTTGTGAAATCATCTGCTTTTTGGATTACTGGCAAATTTAAAGGAAGGGACTTAATTTCTAAAGCACATGAATGATATTGTCTATAAATCTGACAGGTATATTCTGCAATGAGGGAAAGGATTCAGATTCTTTGTAAAACTATAATTTGAGAATAAATCATTTGAAAATGCTCTGGGTCACTGTAAAATTAAAGCACAATTTACTGATTCTGAAGTATGGTTTTAACTACTGCAGAATAAGTTCTGCATGGTTTTGAGGAAAACACCTTACTTTTTATTTGGTGCAGAGTAGTAAGGCATATCTAATACCTAGCAGCTGACGTTGTAACGTATCAAAGTGCAATTCTGCACACATGTCTCAGGCCACTCATGCCGCGGTCTGCAGATCCACAGTCCACGCCACTGAGCGTCCCACCCCAGCTGTCCCTTTCTCTCCTGCTGCACAATTTGCTACGTCATTAGTCAAGCTCTCATTTTTATTACGTCCTCTCTCTGCTTCATTTGGGTTTTATTTTCTCTTTCCAATGTCTTGAACTGTGTGGCTAGATTACAAATTTTGATCTTGTAGTTTTTCTTTCCTCCATCCAGATTGACAGATTTTCTCCTGACTGCAGCATTTGGTCTGAATACGTCTGAAGAGATGATTGTTTCATGTTAATTTGTGCATGCATCTCACCAATTCTCCCAGGTTTTCTTTTATCTTATGTTTCTTTATTCTCCTTTCTTGGCAACTTGTGAATTTTTTAATTATTATTTTACACCTTCCCCTCAACTAGTTTACTAGGTTTTGGTCGTTAATCTAGTCAACACAAATGCACCCTCAACATATTCCTCTAAAAAGGAATCAATTCCCAGACAGAGCAATGGTGCTGAGCACCCCGGGGCCACCTCCCTTCCTCGGCATCTCGTGTTGCTGTCCCCCCGCGCCTCGCCTCGTCACTGCACACGCAGCACCATCTGACACTAGCGTTGTCCTGTAGGGTGGACCCTGACTCTGTTTACCCATGTTTTCACTCCCTCCACTGCTCTTCACCCCTTCCTGCTTCTCTGTGCCTCAGTGTAGAGTCAGTCCCTTCCTCCGTAAGTAAATTTTATTATTATTTCTTTATTTTGAGGCTGGTACTTACAAGTTCTCTTTGTCAGAAAAATGCCCTCACTCCGCTCTGTTTTCAAGGATGTTTTGTTAGGGTGTGACGTGTGGTCTGCTCGGCCTGATTGCATGGTATCGTGCTGCGGATGTGTGTCCGTCCTTCTGGCTTCCATTCTGGTGAGAAATTGTCTGTCCATCTTAGTGTTGCTCCTGCAGAGGTACAATAAATGCTCGGGTTTTTCTAGCCAGTTTAAAATTTCTGTCTTTGTACTGAATTTGCAGAAGTTTGACAGCAACATGCTTGGGCATGGTTGTCTTTGTTAGTTTGTTTTTATTCTACTTGGCTCTCTTGGACCTGTCACAGTACGCCTTTCTTCAGTTTTGCAAAATTTGCTCCCATCATATAGTTAAATATTGTTTTTAAGTAATTTACATTTATTTCCAAGGGTAAAACCAATCTTGCATTCCATGCTGCATTTACAATAAATCCTACTTACTCTTAAGACACAAAATTGCTTATCACTTTCCTGTATGTTACTCCTTGTCTGAGGGGCCTGCATTAGTGTTCCCTCTTCATCTGTGATAGTTTTAATTTGTGTCTCACCTTTTAAGTTCTTTGTAGAACTAGAGGTTAATCAATTTAAATAATCTTTACAAAGTTGGCTCATTCGTTTTCCTTGTTATCTGCTTTCTATATCTTTTAGCTCTGCTTTAACATTTATTAGCTGCCTTCTACGTATTTAGGTTGACTTTGCTCCTCTTTTCCAGCTTCCTAAGGCATAGGCTGAGGTCAAGAGCCAGAAAACTGCAGCTCACAGGCCAGATCTCACCTGCGACCAGTTCTGAGTAACCCACAAGCCAACAGCGCTTGTGAGTGGCTGTTCCTCTTTTGTTTGTTTTTCACATTCTGAATAGTGTTTTTTTTTTTTTTTCCCCCTTTTTGTCTTTTTTACTGACCGGTAACGGGATCGCAACTCTCAGTGTTGCGCCCACACCGTGCTCAGCCAGTGAGCGGGAACCGGTCTCCACATGGGATCTGAATCCTCGGCAGGAGCGCCGCCACGCTCCCAAGTGGTGCACTCTCCAGTGCACCACCGGGCCGGCCCTGTTTTTTTGTTTTTATGTTTTAGAAAGAAGAATATGTGAAGGTGATTGTATGTGGTTCTCAAAGAATAAAATATTTATTAGCTGGTGATTAGAGAAAAAGCCTAATGACCCTTGGTTTAGATGATTGATTGTATACTTTCTTCTTTTCCAATTTAAAGATATAACGTTATATATTTCTCTCTAAGTGATGCTTTAGCTGGCTTCCAAAATTTTTGTATGTTGTGTTTTTATTTTCTTTAAATTTAACATATCCCCAGATTCCCTTTGCATTTCTTAGTTGACTTACTGTTGAGAAGTAATGTTTTTTCCTCTGAACAAATAGAGCTTTGCTACATGTATTATTTTTGTGATTTCTAATACAATTATACTGTGGTCAAAGAGTATACCTAACATTTAAATATTCCGAAATTTGTGGACATTTATTTTATGACCAAGGACGTGATCTATTTTGGTGACTGTTCTTCCTGCCTTTGGTAAAATGAGTATTTGTGCAGCTTTTACTTGGACTGCTCTGTAAATGTCAGTTAAGTAAAAATGGTTGGTAATTCTAGATCCATGCTGAATGCTTTTTGTTTGGTTGATTTATCAAGTGTGCTGCAATCTTCAACTATAATTTCAGATTTTTCTTTTTTTTCCTTTGGGTCCTGTCAGTTTTTCTTCACGTATTTTGAAGTGTTGTCACAGGGAACTTGTAATATTCATGCAGACGTACGGCCCTAGACCATATAAACTGTGCCTCTTTATCTCTGAAATGCTTCTTGTCCTAAAGTCTATTTATTTTCCCATATTAATAAGTCCTCTTGAATACAGTTCATATTTAGTGATTTATGTCATAAAAATATGCTCTGAGACATTTGCAACATGCATGTTTTACTGCTATAGCCATATGCTGTCGAATTCGTATGCACGTCACATTCTTTCTTGCTGGTTCAGAGCCTGTTTGTAAGTCATGTTCCATAGAATAAAGAAACTACAAAAAATAAAAATAAAGACGGTGGCTGTCATAGAAGTGGAGAGTAAAATGGTGGTTTCTGGACGGGAGGCAGGAGGGGACAAGGGCGGGGAAGAAGCTGGTCAGTGAGTACGAAGTGACAGGTCCACAGGAAGAGTAAGTCCCAGTGCTCCAGGGTGACTGCGGCCAGGAGGAGTGCGTCGTGTACTTCAGAATAGCTAGAGAAGAGGATCTTGAGTGTTATCACCACAAACAGAGGATAAACGTGTAGGTGATGGATGTGCCGACTACCTGGGGGATCATTACACAATGTGAGCATGGATCAAAACAACACACTGCACCCCACACACATCTACAACTAAAAATAAATACATAAATAGACCTAAAACAAAACAAAACAAAACACAAGTCCTCTTCATCTTTCTTGCACACACAAAACACTGTTGGGCCTTTAAAAAACTACCACCACCTTTAAGTGACACTACAAGTGGATTAACGTGGCAGCCTAAGAGGGCGCCCGGAGAAAGTAGGGTGGGAGTGTCTGCGGGAACCTTGCCTTAGCCCTTATTGGCCACACTTGTGAACACTGCATAATTGCAATAGCTAGGTATTGAGATAGGATGCATGCCCTTAACCCTTAAGCTGATTGGAGGATGTAAAAAACCTGCCTTTGCCACTTACCTTTAAAAGGCAATGCTTGTGTGTTAATAAACGGAACTGCTTGACAGAACCCCCACCGCTTCTGAGTGTCCTTTAACTGGGCTGGTTTGGGGCCGGTGGTGTGCTCACCTCTCTTCTCGGCTCTCTTCCCCTGTCTCCTTCAAAAGGGGACCAGAGGGAAAGAGGAATCTTGGGCCGTTCGCTCGCCCACTGAAAGGAACGAGGCTGGGGCTGTACGGGTCGGCTGCTGGCGGCGGACCCGACAAAAACACTGGCATTTTTTCCTCCTTTTGCGTTCGGCCTCTCTGTGTCTGCACACGTGGAGTGCATGTGACTGTATTCAGCACTCAGGTGACTGCACTGTCAGTGCAGCATTCAGTCCTCTCAGCTTCGTGTGGTTGCTGAGGCCGTTGGTCCAGGTCTGCGGCTTTGCTGTTTGTTTTCTAGTCATCCCCTTTGCATTCCTTTGTTATCGTGTTTTTCCTTTCATGTCTTCCTTTTTATTAGTTAAATAGTTTCGGTATTTTATTGCAATACTTTGTTGACTTTTTTCTTAATAGCTCTATTCCTTTCTGGGTTTTAACAACCAGTCTGGAAATGACAACAGACGTTTTTACTTCATTACCATCTACATGGAGCTAACGATAAATTACTTCGAGTAAATCATAAGATACTGAAACAAGACACGTTATTAACTCCACTGCCGTCCTTAACTCTAAGGTCATCTTACACATGGTGTCAAGTGAGTAATAACTTTTTCCCTTGAAATAGTGATTCGCCCTATACTGACAGCTAAGGTGAGGATCTACCATTTCTGGTGCTTTCGACGTGGGCTCAGATGCCATCTCCAATGATTTTCTCAGCACCTCCTGCCCTCATGTCCTGGCTTTAGCCTCATTCTGGCTTCCCTGGTGGCCCTAACATGGCCACGGAAGCTCCAGGAAACCCACCCACAGCCAAAACCAGGCAAAGAGGGTGCTTGCTCCCCACCCACCGTTAATCAAAACCCTCAGCCCCAGTGTGGTGAGAGCAAAGGAGACCACACGCCCTCCTGGGACCAAACCACGGTGGTCAACTCGGCCAAGAGAACCTGCCTCTGTGGTGGACGGGCCAGTCCCCAGACCTCAGACCACCTGCTATCACCTGAGGCACCCAGGGAGCAGCAGGAATGCCACCCCCATCCACAAAGAATAGCGATGAGAGAAAACACTCACGTCCACATGAACTCACCAAACCAGGCACAAACAGATGCAAAGTGACAGAGTGACAGCAACGAAAACATTTCATGCATCAATAATTATTAAACCCCCAGGTGAAAAGGAGAGGACAATGTGACATCAGCTAAGATGCGCTGGGTGTTTACTGTGTCCAGTAAGGTTCAGAGAGCTCATGGAATTCTAACAAGGACCCTCTAAAATAGCTGTGATTGCAACCCACATGTGACAGAGGAGAACACAGAGGCCACTATCTTGTCACCTGCCATGAGGACACCAGCTAGGCCTCAAACCGAGGCCCTTGCCTACAGCTCACGCCCTGGCTGCTCTGCGCCCCTCTCAGTCATTGGCCCAGACACCTCTGCTCATGCACGGCTGTGTCAGGCGGGACCACGTGGAAGCCACCAGGCTGCACCAGGAGAGGGGACGGCCAGCACCCCCAGACACGGAGCGTGGCCAGAGACAAACCTCACTAATTAGTAACTGCAGCTCAGCCCAGCCATCCCGAACAGCACGGATGGAGACGTGTGTGTGGTTTGGAAGGTGAGATTTAGCATCATTGAAGGGGTTGAGGCTCCAGCTCTGAATTGCGTCTAATTAAGTCTCATTTAAAATGTTTGTCCATCCCTGTCCCTTTACAGACATGTGACTGGGACTACGCTTAACACAGGCAGGTGTGATGGATGCTCTTTGCTTGTTTCTGAATCTGTTTACTTGTCAATACAAGAAAGAAACGGAGACAAGAGTGAGAGTGAGATTCTCCCGAGAAGATCAGAGGGAAGTCGGGCGCAGGGGCGTGCGGGTGGCACCCGCGGGGGCAGGCTGGGCCTGGTGGCCGGGGTGGCTGTGGGTGGCAGCGCCTGTGGGTGTGAAGGCACAGCTGGAGGAGGCCCAGGGCTGGGTGGTCCCTGCTGGGGTCCCCAGTTGGGGAAACTGCGCCAGAGCCCCTTCCTCTGTCCCTCCGAGGAATTCCAAGGGCAAGTAATAAAGGAACAGCTTCAAGTTTCAGAAGCGGCTGTGAGTCGTCGGTTCTTAAGTCATTTTGCTGGTGTAGAATAACATGCTTTAGTTTTTCTGTTTCAAAAGCAAAAATAAAAATAAAAACAAAATGCTCCAGAAGCTGCGGGTCTAAGATTAACCATTTAATCTATTGTGAGAATCAACCAATATTTTCCACACCGTTGATCTGTGTAGTCCTGTTTGAAAATCACCCCTATGTCTTCATTCTGGAGGTGGTGGGTAAAGTCACCTTCACGAAACCCCCTCAGGGACACCAGGCTGAGCAGCAGGCGGGCTGGGGGCCTAGAGCCCGTGTCTTGGCTTCAGCTACGACAGTAGATGAGAAGCCACCACAAGTCAGCACCTGAAAACCAAAGGCCACCGTGACTCTCCACACAGGCACGGATTTTCTGATGAGCAGCAGACCATTATCAGAGATATTTCGTAAACGTTGATGCTATTGTTAGATTAATTCACATATCTTCAAATATGAAGTCACATTTTTTAAAATTCCATAAGTGTAGACTTAATTTTTTACAATGGAAAAGTCACCTGAAACTAGAATTTCTTGCATCCAAGGATATAGGAGTATTGATGTGTGCAAAGACACGTACCCCTGTTACCATATGGCAGTTTAGCACTTTTTAGATTAGAATACCATTTGTATAATTGTTTCTATTTAATTAAATGCTACTTATTCGAGCAGGCTGTGTATAAAATTTAAATGATCCTGAAGGCTTACAATGAAGTTAAATGTTTTTCTAACAGTTGGCAAATGATTGCTTTTTATAAGGCACTTGTAACTTTTAATATTCTACTCTATAACATGAATAAAGCATCTTTAATAGTTCTTTCATTTTAAAAAGTAAAAAGACACTTTGTTGTATTTTACTTCAGCTTGAAGAATTGTTGAGAAATAATTATTTTATCCTAAAGAGTTGTAACTGTTGCAGTGTGACTCTGGGGGTCTCGGAGGCTGGTGACTTCGTGGCTGCAGCACAAGGGGGCAGCACCGCAGCACCGCACATCACATTCATCTCACAGCACTCGACCAGGGTGGACACAGACAACACGCACCCAGCGCTGCTTCTTGAGACAGCCAGTGAGAACACAGAATGAAAAGAAAAATGCTTATTTTGGTTGCAGAATTTATTTTTTTTAGTTAAATACATTATTTCAGCAAAACAAAAAAGAGAGAGAGAGATTAAATCTCAATCTATCAGAACCATTTGCTTCCTTTATACTTTTCTAG
>NW_007739895.1:28352-29680 GCF_000696425.1 Galeopterus variegatus
AAAATACACATACTTAGTAAAACGTCCAGCTCCTATTGGAGAGCCCAGACCCAGCTGGGTGGACTCAGACCGGCAGCGCCCCCCACCTGCCGATGTGTCTGGGATGCTGCAGGCTTTACTGTCTCCATCTTCTCTGGCTACAAGGATTTTGAAAAGATAAAATATGGCATGAAAAACGTTCTTTAAGGTTTTTAACAGAAGTTTACACATTGGAAAAAGAGGAATTTTTTGTTGTCAGTTTTAAATAAAAATGAGGTGGGTGGAGGAATTGACCTGAAGTGAGAAAACTTGTGGGAGAGGAAGAACAGGTGAAATTTCTATGTAGAGATGTTTTCCTGTGGCTGCGTGTGTGTACGTGTGCATCTCTGTGTCAGGTGCAGAATCTTATTGTCAAGCCTGGTCTGGGTCTCATGGAATAGTATTTCTATAAAAATTAAAAATAAAAACATTTTTTTTTCCTACTTCACATAGAGTTTTATTTATCAATTAAAAAAAATTTTCCGTTGTTCTGTTGACAACAGGGATGAAAATTGGGGCCACTATGCTAAGTGAAACAAGCCAGTCACAGACAAATACTGCATGATTCCACTTACATGAAGTTTCTAAAATATCCAAACTCATAGAACCAGAGAGTAGAACTGTGGTTGCCAGGAGCTGCGGGGAGAGAGAGATGGGGAGTTGCTAATCAATGGGCATAAAGTCTCAATTATGCAAGATGAATAAGTTCCAGTGATCTGCTATACAACATTGTCTCTGTAATTTACAATACTATATTGTACATTTAACATTTTGTTAAGAGAATAGATCTCATGCTAAATGTTCTTTCCAAGATAAAATAAAATAAAGAGTAAACCACGCCTTGATGTGGAACCCCAGGAAAAAAAATTTTTCTTCCCCAAATGATAGTGAGTGATTTTTAAATATAAGAGAATAGTACTCAAAGTGGTGAGTGTGTCCCCAGCATGGGTCTGGCCCTCACATCATGGGCAGGAGGGGTGACATTAGCTTTGTATTTCATGAATATTCTTAATAAAGAAATAAGTAGATAAATAGTACTCAATGTATGAAATATGCAAGGTCATTAATTGCCTCCCTTGGGTATTACAATGTTTTACAGAGCAGAATAAGCGACCCCCAGCATTTACATAACATTCAGCCAAGTTCAAGCAAAGGGGCCCACAGGAGAGGTCACTGCTGGTGTGACTCTGCGAAGGTTCCCATCTTTACCAAGTGTCAGGAGCTGCTGGTGGGTGCACATGTGTCTTTGGGATGCAGCTGGTCACAGCCACCTACGGGACCACTCTGACTGGAAGATGACACCCCGGACA
>NW_007739895.1:29850-31071 GCF_000696425.1 Galeopterus variegatus
GGATGCAGCTGGTCACAGCCACCTACGGGACCACTCTGACTGGAAGATGACACCCCGGACACGTGTGTCTCAGCACTCAGGCTGCCGGCCACACACTGACGTTGGCGTTTTATGTGCGTTAACTTTGTCACTGAGAGCTGAGCTACAAGAGCGCCCCACGGAGCACCCGCCCCGCCCCTCCTGAGCCAGGATGGAAACCTGGTCAGCACCAGAACCCGGGGCCCAGAGTCACGCTCATGAGCCCTAAGATGAGACCTCAGTAGGTCTTCAATTCAGCACAAGGAAAAGGGAAGGTATGGAGGGAATGGGGTGGGGGAGAGGGGAGAAGGGGTCAGTGAAGCTGTGTCCAGAGAAGTGTGACCTTCACTCTGCCTGATGGGGCTGGAGCAGAAAGTGACAGAGGGAGGACGGGAGACGTGTTTTCTTTCCTAAACTAAAAAATATTTATACTTTTGAAAGAAAATCACAGAAATGTATATATGTTTTAGCGTGTACATACACGTGTGTATGTACCCGCCTGTGTCCATAGCTGTGTCTCTATTTCTATCCTCTGTCATCTGTCGTATGTCCATCCATTGTTTGTCATCTGTCCATCTCTATTGATCACGTCACTCTCTGTCATCTGTCATCTGTCATCTGCCTGTCATCTATTCTTCTATCATGTATCAATAAATCATCTGTCAAGCATCTACCTGTCTATTCGTGGAGCCATAGATCAATGCTTTTGATTTCTATGTCTGCTTAGTTGTCCTTGACTTTCTAGTAAGAGTCCTCAATTATGTCCCTTCCATGCCACCATTCAAAGAGCATGTTGTGTTGATGCCATGAAAAATACTCAGAGACACAATGACGATGAAAACAGCCGTGAAGTGAAAGAGGCTCTTTGTCGCCGTGCCCCCTGTTTCTCTCCCTCCCTTCTCGATGTGCCCCAGACGCAGTGGGGAGGAGCCGCGGGGACAGGGCCGTGGACAGGACGCACGTGCTGGGCGGGTGGACCGAGAGTCACAACTTGGTTAGAGTAAACCACATGTTACACTGTGGTTTCTTTTATCCTAAAATGAACAGACAAATTCTGAAGCCACATCCCCGGGGCCCCAGGGAGCGTATTTTCAAGTTGATATCCCAGGACCAATTTCAAGAGTCCGGGAAATGCTGCGACGTGTTTAATGCTGTACCTGAAGCAGATCAAGGGGACCCCAGTGCCCCTCACTGCCAGCACCT
>NW_007739895.1:32405-33335 GCF_000696425.1 Galeopterus variegatus
GGGCGACACTGAGGGTTGCGATCCGTTGCCAGACACGGAAAAAGACAAAAAAAAAAAAATGTTTGGTTTCAGTAGTGAGGGAAAAGCCATTTGAATAAGACAAAAATCCCCAGGCAGTTACATTCGGGTTCACACAAAGGGAAGAGCTTTCTCGAACGCCTGCTCCTGCGTAGAAGCCCTGTCTCCTTGCCCTCCTCCTCCGCATTGACTTGTACCTGTCATTCGAGCTCCAGGCTGGATCTGCAAATCGTCGCGTCTCTCCCGCCTGCTGCCACTGACTGCCGAGAGCCGATGTGCGTCTGTCTGCACCCTCCACGGCACGTGGCTCCCTGGGGCAGTACCCCAGTGCGACAACTAAAACATCTGCAAACATCGACGAAGCTCCTGTGGGGCAGATCAGCCCAGTTCGTACCCACTGACCTGTAGGCATATGCTTGACATGTTTCTAGGTTGCTAAGAGCAACTTGCAGGATAATGTACAGGAATGAAACTCTGTCACCTGGCAGACCTATGTCCCTACCACAGGAGAATTCAGGGTGGAGGCACGGATGTGTGTCTACATGTGCACATATGTGTGTGTGAGTGTGCATGTGTGCCTTTTCATGCACATATTGGCGACCGTGTGTGCAAATGTGTGTTGTGTGTGCCGCACACATGTGTCATGTGTCCATACGTGTGCGTGCATGAACATGTGTGTGCACGTGTTTGGTGTGTGTGCCTGAGTGTGTGTGTGCAGGCAAGCATGTGATGAACATGTGTGAGGATGTTGTGCAATGAGCATATGTGTGTGTGTGATTGTGCATGTCTGTGTGCACGTCTGTGGTGTTATAACATTTTCTTAAGTCACTTTTCACTTTTTAAAATAGTTATGTCTTTCTTTTGCAAATCAAGTCATTCCAAAACAATATTTTTAAAATGCCTCTCCACAAA
>NW_007739896.1:0-278 GCF_000696425.1 Galeopterus variegatus
ATACCATGTGGTATCTTTGCTTTCTCATTTATTGTAATATTTTTTAGAAAATAAGTTTAAACTGTCTAGAGTATTTGTAATGAAGTAAGAGGAAAGCTCCGGATAGTAAGAATTGAGGGTGTTGGGTGTCTTCACTGAGTGGGAGTCTCTCTCCCTAGTTGTCTTTGAGAGAACCCCTCTGTCTGGCCTGACTGCGGTTAGGAGCCTGATTGGAATGAGAGGAGCAGACACCATTGTCTCAGACACCTCTCATACACAGTTTCACGTCCTCCTGGCAT
>NW_007739896.1:5795-6278 GCF_000696425.1 Galeopterus variegatus
GGCAGCTGCTGTCACCCTCCTCTGCCACCTGCTGACTTTTTGGGGGTGTCATGCACCTGATGGCACAAAAGTACTCTGTATGTATCAGTCCCTGCCTCAAACATGAATGAATTCTATTTTCCTGCCCGTGGAAAATACTAATAACTAATCTTCCAAAGAACTTTACATTTCTCAGCTCCTGTGTCTAACTTATGGATCTGCTGTTAGTCATTACCCACAACTTGAGAAATGTCACCTTAATCTAACTTCAGGGGATATTTATCTATGTCACTAAGGACTTGACTTGAATTCTCATAAATGGTGGGGCAATGTATATAGATATGGGGATATATAATATAGCAGGATGCCAGATAGAATATACAGTGTGTAATATTAATTATGAAAAAAATGCCCAGGAAAAAAAGACTGGAAGGATTTTAACCAAAATGTTTACAGGGGATATATTCATTTTCTTCTTTATGTTTAATACATATCTGTAGTTTC
>NW_007739896.1:8110-8774 GCF_000696425.1 Galeopterus variegatus
AGATTTTTATGAGAAAAGAGTGAGTTAAATGACTTTACCTAACTTCATCTCTTGCAGATGATCATGTTCTTTTGAAAGTACTTTTCAGGTACAGAACCAGAATTTGATTTCAGGTATTACTCAGTAAGCATTTCCTCATTTGATGACACGGGTTTCTCTTTGATTAATCTAGTTCCACAGGTTCAACTGCATCCTCCATATGAATCAGGCACAAGTATACATATTCCAGCTTCGGTCTTCTGCAGTGCCTCCTACACACGGCCACTTTCACAGATTCAATGATATGACTGTTTTGTTTGCGATGCTCAGATGGCTTCCTATCACACGTGGACTGAGGTTCAAACCCAGCCTAGTGTTTTCAGCCCTTTAACTCTTGACCCCAGCCATATTCCTAGACTCATCTTTAGTCAATTTATTTCACAAATGTTCATTAAGTCTGCCATGTGCCAGGTGTGTGTGGGGCCTGAGGATATGATCGTGGGCAACCTCAGACCCAGTCACTGGCCCTGCTGAGCTTCATCTGGGACATGCTTTCTTGCCCCTCTGTATTCTGTAGCCCCAAACCACTCACCACTCTCCAGATATGCTTTATGCTTTCTTATGTATAGGCTTGTCCTCTACCTGGAATGTTGTGACAGAGAGCAAGAGTGTTAATGAAGCCCTG
>NW_007739896.1:10812-11494 GCF_000696425.1 Galeopterus variegatus
CTCACTCTAATATTTTTACATCCTTGAATCTTTGGACCCCTTCCTCAATACTAGGCCAAGGCAGTTCCAGCATCTCCACCTCATTTGCAGTGGGCTATCATTGTGCAGAAGCTCCTAAGAGCCATCTCAGCAGCATGTGAGACAGAATCCAGGTGTCCTTGCCAGGACATTGAACTTAAGTCATAGAGGATGCTCCCATGTCAATAAACTATATCCCATCTGGGTTTATTTCCCCTCCTCCCACCAGCATTCNTCCCACCAACAGTGTAGGAGGGTTCCCCTTTCTCTGCATCCTTGCCAGCATTTTTATTCTATGTCTCTCCTTTGAAGCACATGGTAGAATGATACTTCCCCATCCCCTTGAAGTCGACCATGGATTTAACTAGTGGGGTATGAGTGGAAATGACATGTTTCCATTCACAGGGGAAGCTTTTAAAAGCCAGTGCACAATTTTCCATGTTTCCTTCCTTCTGCCAAGGTGACCTGTAAAGTTCCAGATGAAGGTCCATCAGCTTGATTCCTTGTGTAAGGATGATACAGAATGGTTCCCAAAGCAGATACACAAAAAATACATATACCATGAGCAATAAATTGTTGTTTTAGGTTAATGAGATATTTGGTGTTGTTTATTACTGCAGCATAACCCTAGTCTATCCTGTATGATGTTTTGCTTTACTTTTGA
>NW_007739896.1:13179-14303 GCF_000696425.1 Galeopterus variegatus
TGGACTTTGGACTTCCCAGCCTCAGAAACTGTAAGCAATAAATTTTATTTTTCTTTATAAAATGCCCCTTTCCATGTATTTTATTATAAGCAACACAAATGGACTCATACAATACATGTATTCAGGAAGAGAAAGAGGAGGAGGAGGAAAAGATAGGCAAGAAGAGAGAGAAGGAGAAAGATGAGAGGGAGGTTGAAGAAAAGTATGCACACACACACACTCACACACAAAGATATATACACACACACACACACATACACGCACACTTAATTAAATTCACTTGAATGTATATATTGAATAATAATTGTTTAAGTTGAAGAAAGAAGGGCATATCCAGGTTGACATTACCTTAATCAACCAGGAGACTCCTTCTAACATCTGTGTCGAACAGAGATTTTTCCAATACCACTGGGCATATAAAGACATAACACCCAAGTGGTAGGGCATCTTGTCCTGTAGACTGAAACTGCAGAGCCTTTTCTTGCTCTGGATACAACTCAAAAACTGGGTGTCTTATGTGCTGTTTGCTTAAAAGGTCAGACGAGTATGCTCAAACATGGTACAGGTTGCCTCCAAAATCCAAAGAGGCCTTTTCTTTGTAATGNAAGTGTTAAAAATACCTGTGCTCTTTTCTAAAATCTGAAAACAAGGCAAATTTGGTTCTTTAAAAAGAGACTTGTGCCATTTTTAAGAAAATTGTCTAGAAAAGTCTTATTGTGGATGGCTGTAATAATCCCTTGATTGAAGAACTCAAGGAATAGGATGTTTAGCACGATCCCTGGCATGTAATAGATGTTCAATATCATCTACATGTGTAGAGGAGGTCGAACATGGAGTCAAGGTCCCTGATCCACAAGCTTTGAGATTAAATGTCTGCCCTGCTGGGTTTCAGGCTTGTTTGGGACCTGTTTCTCATTTCTTTTGGCTTTTCCTCCCTTTTGGAAAGGGAATATATATCCTATGTTCATCCCACCGTTGTATCTTGGAAGTAGATAACTTGTATTGATTTCACAGATGGGAAATTGAACTTTGGACTTTTGAGCTGAAACAAGTTAAGATTTTTGGAATAAAATGAATGTATTTGCATGTTAAAAGACATGAGATTTGGGGGGCCAGGGGTGGAA
>NW_007739896.1:16017-16599 GCF_000696425.1 Galeopterus variegatus
AGGTACAGTTAGCATAATGTAACCAACATAATGGAACAGTGTGATAATCTGTGAGATATTAAAATAATAATTTTCTTTTGTATTCTCTTATGACAGAGGACAGGAGAGTTGACATACCCCTGAAATAACCATAAGCCTAACTCTAAACCTAACCCTAAACCGAACCCTCACTGTAACCCTAACTCTATACCGAACCCGAACACTAACCCTAACCCTAAATCTAAAACGAAGCCGAACCCTAACCCTAAGCCTAACCCAAATCCAAACCCTCCCCATAATCCTAACCCTAAACCTAATCCTAACCCAATTCCTAACCCTCACCATAATCCTAAACATAACCCTAAACCTAAGCCTAAGCCTAACCCTAACCCTAACCCAAAGCATAACCCTAACCCGAACCTGAAACCGAATCCGAACCCTAACCCGAACTCGAACCTTAACCCATACCGGAACCATAACCAGAACCCTAACCCGAACCGGAACCCAAATGCAGAAACGAACCCCAAAACTAACCTGAACCCCAACCCTAATCCTAAACCTAACCCCTAAATCTAAGCTGAACCCGAACCCTAACCATAACCA
>NW_007739896.1:16744-21275 GCF_000696425.1 Galeopterus variegatus
ATTATGCTAAAACTAACCCTAAATCTAACCGAAACTCAAACCCTAACCCTAACCCTAATGCTAACTATTATGCTAAAACTAACCCTAAATCTAACCGAAACTCAAACCCTAACCCTAACCCTAAACATAAACGCAATCCCTAACCCTAATCTGAACCCAAACTCGAACCTGAACCCTAATCCTAACACTAACCTCAACCCAAACCCGACCTGAATCCAAAACCGAAATCTAACAGTAACACTAACCCAAACCCGAATCAAATCCCTAACCCTAACTCTAAACTGAAGCCGAACCATAACCCTAAGCCTAACCCAAATCCTTACCCTCCCCATAATCCTTACACTAAACCTAATCCTAACCCAATTCCTAACCCTCATCATAACCCTAACCCTAACCCTAACCCTAAAACTAACTCTAAACAGAACCCGAGCCCTAACCCTAAACCTAACTCAAACCCTAACTCTAACCTGAACCCGAACCCAAACACGAATCCTAACCCTAACCCAACCCCTAACACTAACCCCAACCCGAACCGTAACCATAACCCGAACCCTAACCATAACCCTAACCATAATGCTAAGCCTAACCCTAACCCTAAGCCTAACCCAAATCCTAACAATCACCGTAATCCTAAACCTAAACCTAACACTAAAGGAAATCCTAACCCTAACCCTAACCCTAACCCGAACCCTAAACATAACCATAACCCTATGCCTAACCCAAACCCAAACCCTAACCCTAACCCTAACCATAACCCCAACCCGAACCCTCACTGTAACCCTAACACTAACCCTAACTCTAACCCGAACCCAAACTCTAACCTTAACCCTAACTCTAAACCTAAGCCCAACCCTAAACCTAAGCCTAACTCCAACCCTAACCTAACCCTAACCCAAATCCTAACCCTCACCGTAAACCTAACCCTAAGCCTTAGTCTAACAATAACCCAAACCCTAACCCTAACAACAAGCCTAACCCAAATCCTAACCCTCCCCGTAATCCTAACCCTAAACCTAATCCTAACCCAATTCCTAACCCTCATCATAACCCTAACCCTAACCCTAACCCTAACCCCTACCCAAACCCGATGCGAACCCGAACCCTAACCCTAACCCTAACTCTAAACCGAACCTGAACCCTAACCCTAACACAAACACGAACCCAAACCCTAACCAGAACCATAACCCTAACCCTTAGCCTAAGCCTAAGCCTAAGCCTAACCCTAACCCGAACCCTAAGCCGAACTCAAACCTGAACCCAAAACCGAACCCTAACCCTATCCATAACCCGAACCATAACGCTAACTCTAACCCTAAACCTAACCCTAATCCTAACTGAAACTCATGCCCTAACCCTAAACATAAACACAACCGTATCCCTAATCCGAACCCGAACTCGAACCCGAACCCTAACCCTAAACCTAACACAAACCCGAACACTAACCCTAACCGTAAACCTAAGCCGAATTCTAAGCCTCACCATAACCCTAACCCTAATTCTAACCCTAACCCTAATCCTAACCCTAAGACTAACCCTCACTGTAACCCTAACACCAATCCTAACCATAACTATAACCCTAAGCCTAACCCTAACCTTAACCCTAAGCCTAAGCCTAACCCTAACCCAAACCCTAACCCTAACCATAAGCGTAACCCCAAACCAAACCCGAACCCTAACCCTAAACCGAAATCGAACCTGAACCCCAACCGTAGTTCTAACCCGAACCCTAACCCGTACCCAAACCCTAACCCTAAACCAAACCCTAACACTGCCCCTAACCATAACCTGAAACTGAACCCTAACCCTCACCATAACCCTAACCCTAACCCTAACCCTAACCCTAACCCTAACCCTAACCCTAACCCTAACCCTAACCCTAACCCTAACCCTAACCCTAACCCTAACCCTAACCCTAACCCTAACCCTAACCCTAACCCTAACCCTAACCCTAACCCTAACCCTAACCCTAACCCTAACCCTAACCCTAACCCTAACCCTAACCCTAACCCTAACCCTAACCCTAACCCTAACCCTAACCCTAACCCTAACCCTAACCCTAACCCTAACCCTAACCCTAACCCTAACCCTAACCCTAACCCTAACCCTAACCCTAACCCTAACCCTAACCCTAACCCTAACCCTAACCCTAACCCTAACCCTAACCCTAACCCTAACCCTAACCCTAACCCTAACCCTAACCCTAACCCTAACCCTAACCCTAACCCTAACCCTAACCCTAACCCTAACCCTAACCCTAACCCTAACCCTAACCCTAACCCTAACCCTAACCCTAACCCTAACCCTAACCCTAACCCTAACCCTAACCCTAACCCTAACCCTAACCCTAACCCTAACCCTAACCCTAACCCTAACCCTAACCCTAACCCTAACCCTAACCCTAACCCTAACCCTAACCCTAACCCTAACCCTAACCCTAACCCTAACCCTAACCCTAACCCTAACCCTAACCCTAACCCTAACCCTAACCCTAACCCTAACCCTAACCCTAACCCTAACCCTAACCCTAACCCTAACCCTAACCCTAACCCTAACCCTAACCCTAACCCTAACCCTAACCCTAACCCTAACCCTAACCCTAACCCTAACCCTAACCCTAACCCTAACCCTAACCCTAACCCTAACCCTAACCCTAACCCTAACCCTAACCCTAACCCTAACCCTAACCCTAACCCTAACCCTAACCCTAACCCTAACCCTAACCCTAACCCTAACCCTAACCCTAACCCTAACCCTAACCCTAACCCTAACCCTAACCCTAACCCTAACCCTAACCCTAACCCTAACCCTAACCCTAACCCTAACCCTAACCCTAACCCTAACCCTAACCCTAACCCTAACCCTAACCCTAACCCTAACCCTAACCCTAACCCTAACCCTAACCCTAACCCTAACCCTAACCCTAACCCTAACCCTAACCCTAACCCTAACCCTAACCCTAACCCTAACCCTAACCCTAACCCTAACCCTAACCCTAACCCTAACCCTAACCCTAACCCTAACCCTAACCCTAACCCTAACCCTAACCCTAACCCTAACCCTAACCCTAACCCTAACCCTAACCCTAACCCTAACCCTAACCCTAACCCTAACCCTAACCCTAACCCTAACCCTAACCCTAACCCTAACCCTAACCCTAACCCTAACCCTAACCCTAACCCTAACCCTAACCCTAACCCTAACCCTAACCCTAACCCTAACCCTAACCCTAACCCTAACCCTAACCCTAACCCTAACCCTAACCCTAACCCTAACCCTAACCCTAACCCTAACCCTAACCCTAACCCTAACCCTAACCCTAACCCTAACCCTAACCCTAACCCTAACCCTAACCCTAACCCTAACCCTAACCCTAACCCTAACCCTAACCCTAACCCTAACCCTAACCCTAACCCTAACCCTAACCCTAACCCTAACCCTAACCCTAACCCTAACCCTAACCCTAACCCTAACCCTAACCCGAAGCCTAACCCTAACCCTAAGCAGAATCCTAGCCCTCACCATAACCCTAACCCTAACCCTCACCCTAACCTTAACCCTAACCCTAAACCGACCCCGAACAATAACCAGAACCCTACCCCTACCCCTAACCCTAACCTTAAGCCTAAGCCTAGCCCTAACCCTAACCCGAACCCGAACCCTTCGTTTCAGACAGATAATCAGCGTCTCACACAGGTCGACTTCAATTTAGACTGGTGAGAAGTTATGGGCTAAACTATGTTTCCCAGAAATTCATATGTTGAAGTCCTCACCCCCAGTGCCTCCGCATGCGACTGTATCCAGGAATAGGGCCTTTAAAGATTCGATTAAGTTAAAATGAAGCCATTAGGGTGGACCCTAATCCAGTCTGACTGGTGTCCTTATAAAAAGAGGAAATTTAGACATGTGGAGAGACACCAGGGATGTGCACACAGAGGGGAGACCAAGAGGACACAGTGAGAAAGTCGCTGTCTACAGGCAGACCATGGACAGAGGCCTCAGGGGAGACCAACCCTGCAGACACACCAGCCTCCAGAACTGAGGAAATAGGGCTGGCCCCGTGGCTCACTCGGGAGAGTGAGGCGCTGGAAGCACAGCGACGCTCCCCCCACGGGTTCGGGTCCTATATCGGGATGACCGGTGTGCTCACTGGCTGAGCGCGGTGCGGGTGACACCAAGACATGGCACACGGAGGCAGAAATGTCTTCTACCCATAGCTAATTTCAAAACTCTTCTTAGCTCTTACTCCCAAGCTTCTCCCATACCAAGCCTCCATCATTTGCTACAACTTCGTGGCTGAGAGACTGATTTGAAATTCCACGTCCAGCTGGGTCTCTTTGACGGTCCAAATAGATGAAGGGCAGGCAGCAGCAGAAAAGGACAGGAAGTTAGAAGCCTAGAAAACACAACACTTGGTTAATCAGCCCCTTTATAGATAGTTCTGAGTTATTCGTACCTACCAAGATGGAAAGGTAATTTGTGTAATTCAAGATTCTGTGCACAGGAGCCTGGAAATTCAGGGGGAAAATATGGA
>NW_007739896.1:21285-26205 GCF_000696425.1 Galeopterus variegatus
ATTTAGACATGTGGAGAGACACCAGGGATGTGCACACAGAGGGGAGACCAAGAGGACACAGTGAGAAAGTCGCTGTCTACAGGCAGACCATGGACAGAGGCCTCAGGGGAGACCAACCCTGCAGACACACCAGCCTCCAGAACCGAGGAAATAGGGCTGGCCCCGTGGCTCACTCGGGAGAGTGAGGCGCTGGAAGCACAGCGACGCTCCCCCCACGGGTTCGGGTCCTATATCGGGATGACCGGTGTGCTCACTGGCTGAGCGCGGTGCGGGTGACACCAAGACATGGCACACGGAGGCAGAAATGTCTTCTACCCATAGCTAATTTCAAAACTCTTCTTAGCTCTTACTCCCAAGCTTCTCCCATACCAAGCCTCCATCATTTGCTACAACTTCGTGGCTGAGAGACTGATTTGAAATTCCACGTCCAGCTGGGTCTCTTTGACGGTCCAAATAGATGAAGGGCAGGCAGCAGCAGAAAAGGACAGGAAGTTAGAAGCCTAGAAAACACAACACTTGGTTAATCAGCCCCTTTATAGATAGTTCTGAGTTATTCGTACCTACCAAGATGGAAATGAAAATAGCATAGGAAAAAGAAACTAACGGATTATTAGTTTGACATTCTCCATTTGCTAAACGTGGATAATAGATTCATGACTTCAGCCCCCCTCTCCTTAATGGTATGGGTTTCATTGCCGTCTTGCCCACAGGTAATGCTCCTCAAAATTAAATCCATCAGCTAGTTCTCAATTTTATAAACTATGCAAGCATGGGAGAGAGAAGGTCGGGCGGAGGCTGGCTGGGTGAGAGGGAGGTTATCTTTCCCAGGGCTACAACGCCAATCCAAAGTTTTTCTGAACCAAGGGCGCTGACGATGCCTGCATTCACGGTCCCATAGTGACATCAGCTGGTCAGTTCCCAAACAACAGCCTGGGTGGGGAGGAAGCGGCTCAGCCCGGGCACTGGGCTCAGAGCAACACACAGCCCTGGTGGGTATGCTGGCCTGCTACCTTGACTCTCTGCTGTTCTGATTTAAATGTACATAAGTAGATATGTATATGACAAATACGTAATATACACACACATGAATATGTAGGTACCTTGGCTTTTACAGGTTCCTCTTCTCTTCCTGAAAAGATCAATGACATTGTTGATGTTTAACTGTCAACCACCCCTTTTCTCCCCACAACTATACATGCAGATCTATCAGCTGGAGCGGACTAACTCAGGAGAGGTCCCCACCAGTCTCACAGTGTAGGGAAGTTTGATGAAGAAGATAGATGACTGAGAAGGCCCAAACCACCTCTAGATCGTCGATTAGTTTCAGGGCTGCCTGAGCTCAGAGGCCCTCATTTATAAAGGCTTCTTCCCCGAAAAGGGCCTTAGGGATGCTTTTATATAAATATTCACTTTTACTCCTGATTTTGTATTCATAATTTTGGAGTCTTTTCCTTAAAGAGGGTCCCGCAAATTGTGTTAGCTTCAGACCCTGAAAAACTGAGATGCACACCTGCAATACCGTGTGTATTGGTACAATTTTTGGATGTCTGCTGTATGCCTGACACTGCACTGGGTGCCATGGCATACCCATGGACAGGACAGGAAGTCTTCAAGGAGCTTCTTCTTTTTTTTTTTTTTTCCTTTTGTCTTTTTTCGTGACCGGCAATGGGATTGCAACCCTCGGTGTTGTGCCTGCACCTCACTCAGCCAGTGAGTGGCCGGTCTGTATGTGGGATCCGAACCCTTGGCGGGAGCGTCACGGCACTCTCAAGCAGCGCACTGTAGCAGTGCGCCACCGGGCCGGCCCAAGGAGCTTCTTATTTAATTACAGAGCCAGAACAGCACCCAAAATAACTAGCCAGCACTATAGTTCAGTATTTATTCAAAGACTAATTTGTGTAATTCAAGATTCTGTGCACAGGAGCCTGGAAATTCAGGGGGAAAATATGGAGACTATTAAGAAATGTGGAACAATCCTAGAATGCTTTATTGAACTGAGTTTTAAATGGAGCCAGAAAATTATGGTCAGAAGGTAAAAAGCAGGGTCTCGCCAACGGGGAGAGTGAATGACAGCCTCAAGGTGGGAATGAGGCTGTTTGTAATGAGCAAGAACAGAGCAGCTGGACAGAAGCCAAGCTACACAACAGGAAGTCGTGGGAGACATTGGGCTAAACGAGGTGGTATCAGGCGAGAGGTTAGGGAAAGCCTCCTGGGAATTTTGATTTGACTCAGTGATATCAAGTGAGAAAAAACACCCAAAGGTAACTCTAATGGCATTTTACACAATTCCTACTCACATTTTTCTAATAATTTGCTGGAGAAAGGCTCAACATGTCAGTGATGTTGGTTGGGTGCCTGACTTACTGGAGAGGTCTAGGCGATGCTGCAGACATCCTTTCCAGCTGCAGGAGGACAACAGTGGGTCCTGTGGCTAGGACCGAAGGATCATCTCATTAGCTCCTCTTCACGCTGTGCTGAAGAGCCGCAGCACACAATCACTGGCTGGTTTCGGACAGGGCAGGTAGGTCCCAGCTGCAAAGTCTACGACAATGTTTTATAGCATATTCTAACTTACATTCACAATACCTACTCCCCTTTCTCTGCCTTCCTAACTTCTCCGCTCCTGGATTGTCCCAGCTTCCTGTTCTCTTTAAAAACCTATAATAAGAATCATATCTCACAAATAAGCAGATGAGGCTTTACGTGTTGCCACGTAAACGTTTTAAAAATAGTCTTTGAAAAAAATGTAAATATCTCTCTTAGTAGCCTATCAAAATGCCAGAATTCTCAGCACTTAGTGTCATTTCGTATGGGTTAATCCAATATCGTTTTCAAGCTTCCTGAAGACAGAAATTGTAAGTCTTTTGCCAGCATGTCCCAACTTCTAGCATTTGCCTAGCACACAGGAGGTGCTCCATAAATATTTGTTGGGCGGATGGATGGATGAATGGATGGGTGGATGGGTGGGTGGATCGGTGGGTGGATCGGTGGGTGGATGGATGGGTGGATGGGTAGACGGATCTTTGGAAGAATACATTTAAAACAATGAGAACCTGGAAATCTGCATGGGTTGGTTCTGATAGGAGTGTGCCCATCCCGTTGCCACTGTTGTCAGGATCAGGATCACAAAGACACTGGCCAACTGAGACAAAGACAAGGGGAAGAACATTAAAAACTGATGAAGGTAACTGAATACCACAAAGGGAGAATTACAGGCTTCACTTCTCATATTGATCTGGCCCCAGTCCTCCTGGCAACCAAGTCATAGGATGAAACTGTGGCATCCCTGAGCCACCTCGCAGTTCTGTAACACAGATGTGAATGCACCAGTAGATCCACAAAGGGTGCTCAGCCCACGGTGAGACAGGCTTGGCTGGTCCACTCTCTCATCATTGCTAACAGAAACGTCAAGATGCAGAGTGGTTTGCTTCAGGCCACACTCCTCATAAGTGGCAGAAACGAGAATCCCACGGGGCATCTGACCCGGCTCTTCATCCTTTGCTGTACTTGTCCTGGGTCCCTGGTGAGGGGAGAGCAGAGATGGGGGTGCCTCAAGCACATGGAAACACTCCACACCTCGGACTAGACCCAAAGTCAGCTCTAGCCAAGAATCATTGTTTTTTCAACGTCTGCACATAAACTGCACTCTCCAAGTGTCTTTTATCATGATTCCTCCTGCTGTGTAATTGTCAGTAGTGGGTGGTCAGCACAAATTTAGAAGTACGCTTTTAGAAATGGGAACTTAAAACTTTCCAATGACAACAAGTATGATCATAAGGCTGAATAAAGTGTAGGAATTGTATAGCTCATGAGTGGATTTTAATTTTACAGCACGGTGTGAGATGAATTCTCAGGCAGTATTAAGACATAAAGGGACGCCTTTTGGAGAGGTACACAGCCATGCCAGTTAGCCCAGGCCCAGTGTGAAATACAGGAAAGGTAACTATTCAGTGGTATAGTCATAAGAAGATATAGCTCACTCTATCTTAGTCCAGACCTCTTTATTGGGTTACCAGATGAGGTCTTTTGATAGGGATTTTGGCAAGGGGCTGTTTCTTGACCCTGTGCTTTGCACTTCTTTGACAGTACAGGATATTCTGCTATTGAAGCGGAATGCAGGAGCAGGGGGGCTGGGGGTGTGGAGGGGAGGCTGGGGGGCGGGGAGAAGGAGAATGGAGAGTCACATGCCCATACCTCGTTGTCATGCTGTGGGGGATGCAGAATTCTTGTGATCCATGAAGCACAGTTTGAAAAAGTTGAAACCGAATAATATTGTGAGGGGGAAATGACCAAATATTAAATGTGATAACCTAGACTCTCAGGAAATGACTTCACTCTCAATTAAAGGTAAGCTCATTTTTAAAGGTAAAGAAAATACATTGCTAAAGAAAGAATAGAGGCTTGATTAAAACCGAAAAAGCCTTAAAAAAATTAGGGTGCATTGGAAATGGTGTATTATCGTAAAACACAACCAATTATTCAACAGTCTAAGAACTGATTTTCTCACGTGTTGAGTAGCCAAGCTCTTATTTGTAACAACAGCGTACAACAAAGATTTCTTGCTCAGAATTTGTATCAACCACAAGTCAGCAGTTTTTCTGTTCTGTGTGCCTTCTTTGTTTAGATTAAGGCTGAGGAAGACCTCCTGTCTGTGGCATAACGATCTTGTGGCAGAGGAAAAAAAGCTAAGGCCAAAACACTCAATGGTTCTTCAGGCTTCTTCTCACATTTCATTGGCCAACATAAGTCAAATGTTCACCTCTGATATCAGTAGGGCAGGAAAGTCTAATCCTCACATAGGGAGGCGTTGCAAGGCACATGGCTACAGATGAAGGTGTAGAATCCTTTCACAGGGAGGGCAGAAAACAGTAACAATTATACAATCTACCATCCATTATATATGCCTGACATCTAACACAA
>NW_007739896.1:26642-28738 GCF_000696425.1 Galeopterus variegatus
AGCCAAGCTCTTATTTGTAACAACAGCGTACAACAAAGATTTCTTGCTCAGAATTTGTATCAACCACAAGTCAGCAGTTTTTCTGTTCTGTGTGCCTTCTTTGTTTAGATTAAGGCTGAGGAAGACCTCCTGTCTGTGGCATAACGATCTTGTGGCAGAGGAAAAAAAGCTAAGGCCAAAACACTCAATGGTTCTTCAGGCTTCTTCTCACATTTCATTGGCCAACATAAGTCAAATGTTCACCTCTGATATCAGTAGGGCAGGAAAGTCTAATCCTCACATAGGGAGGCGTTGCAAGGCACATGGCTACAGATGAAGGTGTAGAATCCTTTCACAGGGAGGGCAGAAAACAGTAACAATTATACAATCTACCATCCATTATATATGCCTGACATCTAACACAACATCTTGTACAAAGTAGATGCTCAACAAATGCTTTGAAATAATCTAGTAATAACTTAATGTTGGCAATGACCTCACGCTGAAAGTAGATCAATTCAACTTTTCGGGTGCACTTTTATCCCTTGGAACTGGTACATAGTAACTTCCCCTTTCCTAGCACAAATGTCCTACTAAGAGTGAATGCCAAAAAAACATAATGCTAAGCAAAAGGAGCTATCTGCCAAAAAAAGTACTTAATAACAGGTGAGTGGATGAAGAAATTGTGGTGTGTCCATACAATGGAATACTACTCAGCAATAAAGAGGACTGAACTCTCGATACACACAACAGTATGGGTCAATTTCAACATAATTGCAGAGAGTAAAAGACCAAAAAAGACTACATTCTGTATAATTCTAATTACATCAAATTCTAGAAAATGCAAAGTAATTTATAGGGACAGAAAGCAGATCAGTGGTGGCCTAGGGAGAGAAGGGGGGAAGGGGGAGAGGGTAGATAAGGAAACTTTAGGGGTGATGGATGTGTTCATTATCTTGATTGTGGTGATGGTTTCACGGGTGTATTCAGACGTTAAAACTCATCATACCATAACATCTAAATATGTACAATTTATTGTATGTCATTATGCCTCAATAAAGCTTTAAAAATAAGTACTTTGAAAGGGTATTTACCATGTGATTATATTTATATAAAGTTTCAGCAATGGACAAAACTAATCGATGGCATTTGAAGTCAAAGCTGTGGTTACTCTTATGGTGGGTAACTGAAAGGATTAGGGTGGGTACAGGAGATGTTGCCTCTGGAGCTGGGTGCTGGTTACACAGGTGTGTTCTATTTGTGAAATTTCATTGTGCTTTATGTTTACAAATGGCACACTTCTCTGTAGGCAAATGACACTGAAATAAAAATTTTTAAATGTGCTATTTTTCTTAATAACAGCTAACTTAAAAATATAAAAAATCATCCTCATAAATTATGACAGAAAAAAAGGTTGTGTGATTGTATTCATTTATGATCTACTTTTGAAATGTGAGGGCTGTGAGTGGATCTGTTCCTTCAAGTGCACACGACAGAGGACAGACCACAGGGCTAGCAAGTTGTAGATGCTGGGCGTGAGCAATTGCGGAGACTGGTGGAGAAATGCACCTACATCCTGACCACGGTGCCAGTGTCTGTCTCCAGAGTGTGCAAAGTCAGATGCTTCCGTTCTCTCTCATGCCCTTAATTTGAATTATTGTTACCTGCACTCTCTTCTTTTGAGGGGCTGTACGGGAAGGCATATGTGTGCACAAATGGTACATGTGCACATAAAACAACTGAAAAAGCAGACGAGCTATGTCAAACTCCCACAGACGGGATTACATTGTTGCAGACAGCTGACCTGAGATAAGAAATGAAAACTCCTAGACACTTTTATGAACCCATCATTTTTACTATTTAATATATTAAAAAAAGAAAACTCTATTCCCACTGATTGATTACTTTAATGAATAAATTTACAGTCGATGATTTGGTGGTTGGAATGGATTAAATTTCCCTCACTGGCAAGAATGGTCCTAAACAAAAATAAATGGAAGGTTTATCTTTTCCAACAACCTCCCCCGACATCCCCCCCAAAATAAAAAATCAGTCAAAATTTATAAATGACTTTGATCTTTGTGTTTATTTTATAAACTATTACCTGGTCTCCATGA
>NW_007739896.1:30093-31014 GCF_000696425.1 Galeopterus variegatus
GGGATTAAACTTCACTGAGGTTGGGGAGACATCAATCCACAGCATTCCACCCCTCATCCCCTGAAACTTATGTCCTTTCCACATACAAATACATTAATTTCATCCCCAATGTTTTAACTTGTTTAAACTCTAAGTCCAAAGTTCAAAGTCCCATCTGTGAAATCAAACAAGTTATCTGCTTCATACAATGGTGGGACAAACATCTGGTAAATATTCCCATTCAAAAAACAGGGGAAATAGGCCAAAAGAATGTAGTAACAGGTCCTAAGCATGTCCGAAACCCAGCAGAGCAGGTATTAAATCTCAAAGCTGGTGAATTGTGTACCTTGACTCCATGTTTGACGTCTTCTGCACACTCGTGTGAGGGTTGGGTCCCCAGGTCATCAGGATGCTCCTCTCCTATGGCTTTGCTGGTCTGAGGCCACACCTCAGCTCTCCCAGGCTGACATTGCACACTGGTAGCTCCNGGGTCTCCATGGAGGTCCTGCTCTCATTGCTGCAGTAAGCTTGGCTTTGGTGGGGTTTCTCTGCTGCAACTCCAACCTGACATTTCTGCTCAGCATTTCTCTAGCAAAGGCTCTATGCAGTGACTCCACCTCTTTGACAGATCTCTTCCTGGGTCCCCAGGCTTTTTAATACATCCTTTGAAATTGGGATACAGGCTCCCAAGCCTCCATAGCTCTGGCATTCTTTCAAGCCTGCACAATTAACACCATGTGGACACTGCCAAGGCTTCTGTCTTGTAGCTTTCAAAGCCAGGATCCAGCCACACCTGGGGTCGATTTAGCCAGAGCTGGAGCAGCCAAAGCAACTGGGGTGCTGGTGGGAAGAGCCGCTTCCCGAGGTAGCCCTAAGGCAGTGAGGCCATGGAGGGCACCTCAGGCCTATTTCCCAAGACCATTCTGTCTCCCTAGGTCTCTG
>NW_007739896.1:32588-33331 GCF_000696425.1 Galeopterus variegatus
GTGCTCTCCTTTTAAAGCCCTCAGAACCACACCCCTGACCACCATTTTTAATCCATTCATTGTAGCATGGTCCTTACAATCTAACCACCACTTCAAGGCCCCACCTTTCAATTATCAAATTACACTGTCACAGTGACGACTAAGTTTTGCAGGGACATCAATCCACAGCAATAAAGAGTTGAAAATCCAATTTCACATCAAACATCCATTATTTCCCAGGCTCTGTGCTATGACTAAACAGATAAATAATATCCAAATTTTGGTACCTGGAACGGGGATACTGCTCTTGCAAAATCCTAGAACATATGCTGGTGGCTTTGAGACCATGTGATTCATAGAAGTCCCAAGGACCTTGAAGAGATGATTAGCAGAATCTTGATGATGGCCCCTAGAAGGCTGTTGGTAAGGGCTCAAACAAAAGTGAGGTAAATGTTACCAGAAGCTCGAGAAAGGGGAAAATTATTATGTAATGGCAAAAAATTTAGTAACACTGTTGCCTGTGGGAAAACAGAAATAGAAAATATATTTCTGAAAGGGATAATCTAGCTAAGGAAGTTTCCAAGCAGAGTGTTGAAGGTGCTGCCTGGCAGTTGCTGCTTGTAGTAAAATGTGAGTAGAGAAACAAACTAAACTAAATAAACTGAAGAAAAACCTGTTAATGTAAAGAAGCCAGGTCTTGCTAGGTTTAAAAATAAAACTGCTTCATACAGGCCAGCTGCCAAACAAACAAACAAACAAACAAA
>NW_007739896.1:33650-34476 GCF_000696425.1 Galeopterus variegatus
AAATAAATAAATAAATAAATGTGTTTCTTATTCCCAGGCTGTGCAGACAGTAAACCATGCAAAAATATAAGAAATACACTCCAATCCCCTTCCCTCCCACTCTCCTGCTAAAAAAACAGAAAGAAAAACAGGGCACTATCAGGAAAGCACGGCCTACAGATGAATCCCAGTATGTGACTATAAAGTCTTTTGTTAAGATCTCAGAAGGCAGTCACTTCAGTGCCTGGGCTCTGCAGCCACCACCTGCTAGCAGCGCTGACAGAGGCAACCATGAGCTGCAGGGCAGGTGAGCATGCAGGCCAGGCTGAAGCCCAATGTCAGTGTGGCCTGTACCTATGAGTACAACTGTCTGTAGCTATGGGGACTTCTGTGGGGCCACTGCACACAGTGAACATGGGAGCACCAGGCTCAGACAAAGGCTCTGTGTCATTCCGTATCACCAATCACTTCAAGTTGAAGCACCTTTCCAGAAGGGACCTGCTCCAAAACAACATGCTGCAGGGCACAGAAATTGGTGTGAGGCCAAGACTTTCATTGGCCAAGGGAAGCTCATCCCAGGTGATGTCATGACTAGGCTGCTCCATCAGGAGCTGGCATTCCCAGGCATTAGGACTGAACCCTAATTGTAGCATTGACAACACACACCAGATTTCAGAATTGTTATGTGCCTTTAACTGCTATGCACTTTTACCTTTTTCTTCCTTCTAATTTTAAAAACAGCTTACTGATATAGTTGACATAAAAACTGCAACAGTTAAATTTTTTTTTTGTTTTGTTTTGTCTTTTGTCTTTTTCCGTGTCCGGCAATGGATCGCAACCCTCAGTG
>NW_007739896.1:36164-36929 GCF_000696425.1 Galeopterus variegatus
AGAACATCTAAACTTACATATTTCTTATAAAGGGGAGTCTTTTCACTCTTTTTGAACAGGCATATCTGTAGTGGCTATCTCATGCTTATCCCAGCATTGCATGTCAGGAAAGTGGAGTCCATACAACTTGTCACCCCAGTGACAAGTCTTCCATTCAAAAAGAACAATTATCAAGATGTTCCAAAGGAACAACATTTGAAGATCTTAATCCTCACCTGGACCCGATTTAAATGACAGGATACTGGACATTGAGTTGGAGCCTGAAGTGAAAATGGCATGAGGCTTTAGGGCAAGTATGTTTTGCACATGGGAGGGATGTGCATTGTGGCTGGAAGGTCGATTTAAGAGATTGCATTTTCAAAAAATGGCTGCAACAATAGTTTTAGTCCCACTGGCTCTTCCAGAACCTTGCCACTATTCCTTCCAGAGGTACAGTCTATTTCCTTTCCCCTTGAATCAGTGAACAGAATGTGATAGAAACGACACTGTGAAACTTCCCTGTCTGGGTAATTTTAGAAGTAAATTTTTCAAAGTGTCATTGATATGTATGAAATCTGCACCTCTCTTCTCATGCATAAAGCTTTAAGACTCCTGCAGTAATCCCCACCAGAAGAAAGAAAAAGTCAAAACCATGCAACCATGACCATCACTTGAAATGTGAAAAAGACAAAACTAAAGAATTAAGAGTTCAAGTCAGCCTAGGATATCTACCATTTATCTGGCACAGTAGTAAGACTGGATACACACAGATAAATAATATCTCTG
>NW_007739896.1:38869-39321 GCF_000696425.1 Galeopterus variegatus
CCTCTTTTATTTGGCCCTTCCTCCAACCTGAAATGCAGATGCCATGGTGATCCAACAGCCATTTTTCAACCAAGAAGACAAGAGTAACATGTTGGAATGACAGAGCAGGAAAGCAGAAGGAGCCTGGGCTCTTGATGGCACAGTAGAACAGCAGTGGACTGCCATGGACTGACTGCCCATCCACAGACTTCTGCTTATGTAAGAAACCCCNACCCCGGAACCATATGGATAGCTTCCAAACTCATTTCCCTGCTGTCCTTCATTCTGTCCTACCACTTTTAGTAATGAATAGAACGACCAGACAGAGCATTAATAAGTAAATATAGAACTTAATGCGATAAATGAAGTAGGCCTAACAGACATATACAGAATTCTCCACCCGACAACAGCAGAATACACATTTCTTTGAAGTGCAGATGGGGCATTCTCTACAGTAGACCATATGTTGGACC
>NW_007739896.1:41541-41865 GCF_000696425.1 Galeopterus variegatus
CCACGGTTCTTTTCTCTCTTTTTAAAAGTTCAACATACTACTATGATTGTTGTTTCTTTCTTTCTCTCCCTGTCTCTCTTTATTGTGTTTGTTTATTGATTCAGCTCCCGATTATGAGTGAGAACATGCAGTATTTCTCTTTCTGTACCTGGCTTATTTCACTTAAAATAATTTTCTCCAGACTCATCCATTTTACTGCAAATGGTAGAATTCATTCTTTTTTATGGCTGAGTAGTATTCCATTCTGTATATATACCACAATTTCCTTATCTGGTCATCCACCAATGGACATTTAGGTTGGTTCCACTGCCTGGCTATTGTAAA
>NW_007739897.1:0-885 GCF_000696425.1 Galeopterus variegatus
GCTTCTACTCCTGAGCAAGCCATGTAGAACACGCTATCTAATCTGCCCGTTTGGGGGGAGGAGTATATGTTTTGTATGTTGAAATGGGTCTCGTTATGGAAATAATAGAACCAGAAGTATCTGTACTTCAGACTACAATCTTTTCTGAGGATGATTCATAATTTTCTTACTACTAAGATAGGAGTCTATAACCAAATATTAGCTTGTTCGTTTCAGCTGTTATCTAGATCTCTGAAGAATGGAGAATATCCTGATAATTGACCGTGTATGTGTGTATTTGGATCAATGTAGATATAGAGATAGAGATATAATTTAATTTATAAAATTGATGTTCTTCCCTCCATAACACAATTAGTAAGAACTTGAGCTCTGAAACGTGACAGACAAGAGTTGGAACGTGTGATTCATTCCAACTCCGTCACCTTGCTACTTTGGCAGAGTTTAACTTTCTGAACTCATTTTTTTATTTTTAAAATGTGTGTAACAAGTACAATAATAATAATAATAATAATAATAATAATAATAATAATAATAACTTCTTTGGGAAAATGAGAAGGAAAGGACAAAATGCATGTAAAACTTTAGATTTTGTACTGGATACATNGTTGTTAGTGTTCCTAAATGGGAATTCCTTGTAGGCATTGCTCAGAAAGTTAATGTTTTTCCAAATCCCAATAAAAATCAATTGAGAAATCAGAAAAACGGGGGAAAGCATTATAATTCTCCTGTGGGAATTAAACCTTAACAGTCAACATAGAGCTCTTAGTGGTTCACAGAATCTACTGACGTCAAGTTGAAAGCAAGAGCAGGAAGTACGGACATGTGTATTTAAAAGATAAGATTGACATTTCCGGGAACTAGGAGAAAAGTGGTCGTGATCTGACC
>NW_007739897.1:2707-5225 GCF_000696425.1 Galeopterus variegatus
GTGGCAGAGAACTTGAAGAGCATTTCTGCTTTTTAGCACTTCCTCACAGTGATGTGCCAGAGATATATCAGAATGGGATAAGCACCAAAGCATCTTCATTGAAGATATTAGGAAATCCCCTTCTTGGAATTTATATATTGAGACATGTTGATGTTGCCTTGAATTATGCTCATCACTGTCGAAATACCACTGTAAAAAGTATTGTCATTTTTAAGATAGGTAGCATACAACAATTACTAAATATATGTATTGTTCGCTTTAAATTGACCTAAATATATTTTTCTCTCAATGTAAGTTAGTGTTTTAAAATCGCATTACATAAAATGAATAGTAATAACAATATTTATTATTTTTGTCATCATTATCATTCAAAATTGTCCCCTATTTCTGACTCATGGTTGGAAGAACAGAACTTCAGGTAAGCAAAGGCAGCTTTCATCATCTTTGTCTTCCCAGTGTATATCTTTTTCTGTCTTGATTGACCCTCTTCTCTTTCTCTTTTTTGTTCATGCCATAATGAATACCATAGTGTTTTAAGTGTCTTTCTCTGAAACATTGTATCATAATAACAGTGGCTTAAGTTAAAGTTATGAAACTCTTACAGTTCATTTTAGTTAAAAGTATTATACCAATGTTAATTTCTTAATTTTGATAACTGTGCCATGTTTATGTAGGATGTTAACTTTAGGAAAAGCTGGATACAGAGTATCTGAGACCTCGGAACTATTTTTTTGTAGGTGTGTATCAAAGCATGGTTTACTATAGAAGAAAATAGCTATTATGTAAATGTCCAACAATAGGGCATAGTAAAGTTATCGAATATCCTCTCTCTGGAATATGGTGCATCTGTTACAGTTAGGTTGACAGAGAGTTTTTAAAGACATGGGAAAATATTTATGCAATCATGTTAAGTTTTTCAAAAAATTAAGTTAAAAACTATTATATAAAGAGCTGGCCATTTAACTCGCTTGGATAGAGCATGCTGCTGATAACATGAAGGTCTAGGATTTGATCCTTGTACTAGCCAGCAAAAATAGCAACATTTATTATATGGGATATCGTCAAAATGATTAAGGAACAACTAGAAAGAAATGCTCTCACTGGTTATCAGTGATAATCTTTGAATCATGACACTATGGAGTGTTTTCTGTTCCTTCTCGTTTTTCAAATTAGCATTTTCGAAATATCCCATAGTAAGTGTGTATTCCTTTGAAGTATTTTTATTATGATAAAATGCACATGACAAAATCTAGTATGTTACCAGTGTTTAAGTGTACAGTTCATTTGATTGAGTACATTTATATTGTTGTGTAGTCATCAACACCATCCATCTCTCGAACTCTTTTCATCTTGTAAACTGAAACTCTATATGCATTAAACAATAACCACCCTTCTCTACAGCCCCTGGCAGCCACCATCCTACTTCCTGTCTCTATGATTTTGACTACTGTAAGTACCTCATATAAGTGGAATCATACAGTATTTGTCTTTTTGTAACTTGCTTATTACACTTTGCATAATTCGGTATTCATCCATGTTGTAGAATATGTTAGAATTTTCTCCTTGAGGCTGAATATTATTCCATTGAACGTGCATACCATATTTTGCTTATCCATTTATCTGTCATTGGATACTAGGGTGGCTTCTATGCTTTGACCATTGTAAATAATACTGCTTTGAATATGGGTATACCAAGACTAGCATATATCTCTGGGATACCCTGCATATAATTCTTTTTGATATACCCAGGAGAGGAATTGCTGGATAATATGGTAGTTCTATTTTAAAACTTTTAAGGAAGTGCCATATATGTTTTTCCACAGTGCCATACCATTTTACATTCCCACCAAGTGTGCACAGGGGTTTTAATTACACCACATCCTTACCAACGCTTGTTTTTATTGTTTTTTTTTTTTTTTTTCCTTTTTCTCTTTTTTCGTGACCGGTAATGGGATCGCAAACCTCCGTGTCGCGCCCGCACCGTGCTCAACCAGTGAGCGGACCGGTCTCTGTATGGGATCTGAAACCTCGGCGGGAGCACAGCCGCGCTCCCAAGCGCCGCACCCTACCAAGTGCGCCACTGGGTGGGCCCTGTTTTTATTGTTTTTTAATGCTGGCCTCTCAGAATCAGTTAGAGAGTCCTCCCCCCACTCTTATTTTTTTGGGAAAAAATTTGGGAAGAATTACTGTTCTTTAAATGATTGGTAGAATTCCCCAGTGAAGATACTAGTCCAATGGCTTTTCTTCATCAGGAGATTTTTGATTAGTGACTCAGTATCCTTACTAGTTATAGGTCTATTCACATTTACTATTTCTTCGTGGTTCAGTCTTGGCAGGTTTTGTGTTTCTAGGAATTTCTCCATTTCATGTAGGTATCCAAGTTTTTGGTATACAGTTGCTCCTAGTACTCTCTTGCAAATCTTTTGATTTCTGTAGAATCAGTGGTAAAATACTCACTTTCATTTCTTTTTTGAGTAATTTGAATCTTCAGTCATTTTCTTAGTCCATTAGCTAAAGG
>NW_007739897.1:5639-9052 GCF_000696425.1 Galeopterus variegatus
TTTGAGTAATTTGAATCTTCAGTCATTTTCTTAGTCCATTAGCTAAAGGTTTGTCAATTTTTTTAGTCTTTTTGAATAACCAACTTTTCGGTTTTGTTGATTTTTTTTTCTATTTTTCCATTTTCTATTTTGTTTTTCTCTGATCTGACGATTATTATTTCCTTCCTTCTGCTAACTTTGCGTTAAAGTTTATTTTTCTAGTTTCTTGATTTGTAAAGTTAAGGTTGTTGATTTGAGATCTTCATTGTTTTTAATGTAAGCATTTGTGGATACAAATTTCACCAATAGCACTGCTTTTACTGTGCCCCATAAGCTTTGGCAATTTTTTATTCATCTCTAAGTATTTTTTAAATTTCCATGTGAGTTTTTCTTTTTTCAATTGATTGCTTAAGAGTGTACTGTTTAATTTCCAAAGATTTGTGAATTTTCCAGTTTTCCTTCTGTTATTGATCTCTGTCTTCATCCCATTGTGGTCAGAGAATATAATTTATATGTTATCTGTCTTTTTAAATCTGTTGAGACTCAATTGGTGGCCAAACCAGTCTATTCTGGAAAATGTCCTATGTGCACTCAAGAAGAATGTGTATGCTGTTGTTAGGTAAGAGTGTTGTGTATATGTGTGTTTGATCTAGTTGGTTTATTGTATTGTTCAAGTCTTCTCTGTCCTTGCTGATCTTCTGTCTGGTTGTTCTATCCATTATTGAGAATGGGGCAATTGAAATCTCTAATTGTTATTGTAGAACTGTTTCTCCCTTCAATTCTATCAATTTTTTGCTTTATATATGTTGATTGTCTGTTATGAGGTGTAGAAAGGTTAATAATTGTTATATCTTCTTGCATGTTGAACCTTTTATTAATGCATAATGTCTTTGTCTTGGTACCGTTTTTGATTTAAAGTCTGTTTTATCTGTGACTAGTATAGCCACCCTTGCTCTCTTTCAGTTACTATTTTACATCCTTTCACTTTCAGCCTATTTGTGTCTTTGGATCTAAAGCGAGTCTCTTACCATGTTTTATTACTCGTTCAGACAGCCTCTGTCGTTCAGCCAGTCCCTGTCTTTTGATTGGAGAGTTTAATTTATATCCATTTAAAGTAATTACTATTATGGAAGGACTTCTTTTTGCTACTTGTTTTCAATGTACATTATAGCATTGTTTCCAGTAATGCATCTTCTTTTGTGTTTAATTTTTTTGTAGTGAAGGATTTAAATTCCCTTCTCATTTCCTTTTGTTTATATACTTCAGCTATTTTCTTTGTGGTTACCATGGGGATTACATTTAACATCCTAAAGATGTAACAGTCAAATTTGAGTTTATACTGTCTTAAGTTCAACAACATATAAAACTCTACCCCTTTAACAGCTCTGCCCCCAGTTTTAGTTGTTGATGTCAGAAAATTACAAATTTACACATTGTGTCCAAATACATATACTAATGAATTTTTTAATGTGTCAGTCTCTTAAATCACATAGAAAACAAAATATAAAGTTACAAACCAAAATTACAAATTTAACTTTTAGACTAATAATTTTTTAATGTATCAGTCTCCTATATCATGTAGAAAAAAGTAGAGTTACACAACATTGTTACAATAATACAAGCTTTTATAACTACCCATATATTTACCTTTACTGAGATTTTAATCTCCTCATAGAATTTCGAGTTACTCTCTAGTGTCCTTTCATTGCAACTGCCGTACTCTCTGTGGCAGGGCAGTATAGTGGTAACAGACCTTCTTACAGGACACGTGTAGTGATAACAAAATCTCCAAAGTTTTGTTTATCTGGTAATGTCTTAATTTCTCCTTCATTTTTGAAGGACTGTTTTGCCAGACATAGGATTTTTGGTTGACATTTTTTTTTTTAATTTTAACATTTTGAATATATCATCTCACTGCCTTCTGGACTCCAAAGTTTCTGATGAGAAATTTGCTCATTATCTTATTTAGGCTCCCTTGTATGTGACAAGTTGCTTCTTTAATGCTTTCAAAATTTTCTCTCTTAGCATTCAACTGTTTGATTATAATGTGTCTGGCTGTGCGTCTCTTTGTGTTCATCCTGCATGGAGTTCACTGAGCTTCTTGGATGTTTGTATCTTTCATCAAATTTGGAAAGTTTTCAACCATTATTTCTTTAAACATTCTCTTGCCTTTTCTCTCCCATTCTTCTTCTTGAACTCCCACAACACATATGAGGGTCCACTTGGTGGTGCCTCACAGGTCTCTTAGGATTTGTTCACTTTTTTCCAATATTTTTCTTTCTGTTCAAAGACTCAATATTTCCATTTTCCAGTCTTCACTGATTCTTCTGCCTGCTCAAATCTGTCTTTGAATCCTCTAGTGTGTCTTTCATTTGGGTTAGTGTACTTTTCAGCTATAGGCTTTCTTTCTGGTTTCTTTTTAGGTTTTCTGGCTCTTTATTAATATTTCCATTTTTTTCATACATTGTTTTCTTGACTTTCTTCATATCTTTAGTTCTTTGAGCATGTTTAAGACAGTTCTTTTAAAGACTTTATCTAGGAGATCTGTCATTAGGTCTTTTTCAGGGACATTTTCTGTTGGTTTATTTTTTTCCCTTGAATGGGCCATAATTCTGCCATTGCAATTATTGTCTACATGGGGAGACAGATTTCTGGAGCTTCCTACTCCACCATCTTCCCAGAATCAATGTCTGAACTACTTTTGCAACCTTTCTGAAAATCTAAAACTATTCAAAATTGAAAAAAAAAATCTCATAGTAGAATCTCAAGCTTCAACAGACACATTTCCTTAAGATTTACTCTTTGGTTAATTGTAGCGTTGCCAAGACTAATAAAATCACAGTAGTTTGGCAGGATCCTTACTTATGTAAGGACAATTTAGGATGATGAGTGTGAGTTTACATCCACATAAAATCAATGATCCATATGACATAACTCTTTTTTTTTTTAACCTCAGATATTTTCAAATTCATGGCTTCTGACTCTCCATGGAATTCAGCTTGAGTTTTTTACCCTAGGAGCCTCTGTCTGGAAACAGACTTAGGTTTAGGGCTGGAGTGAGACTGTTGCAGTGGGTTACTGTGAACTCGCAGGGAGAGGCAGGAAACACCGAGGCTTAAAACAGGAAAGAGAGTTTATTGATATGCTAGCTTTGGCGCAGCAGACTCTTTTCCAATGGCTGAGCCCCAAATGCAGCATGGCTGTTGTTTTTATACCATAACATTTCTGGGTTTTTGCAGCAGGGCAAGAGGAGTGATGTTATGATTTTATGTGGCTATGACTCTTTCTCAGGGTGGAAAATTAAAGCAAGGAAGAAGGAGAATAGAAAATTCTGTTACAGCAGTATGTGAAAACTGCAGTGTGAAAGAAGGCAGAGCTGCAGCAGTAGCTGGGTCTATATGATTACAGTATAGCATGGCACAGCATGGGTGCCT
>NW_007739897.1:9768-31557 GCF_000696425.1 Galeopterus variegatus
TATATATTTAATCTAATATATATATATATTTATATTTCAATTTCATTACGCATAATTTATTTTTATATTGAAAAGTAAAAGATACTGATATTAGAAAATTTGAAACACATTAAAATACTCTGTAAAGCTCATTAATAGCCACAGTGGGGTTTTTTTGGTTTGTTTTTTGATAGTCTTCTATTCATGTGTACAGATATTCATGTGTAATTGTTAAAATTAAACTTTGTTCTCGCTTTATATACTATGTAACTTGCTTTTCTCACTGATTATATTGTGAAGATTTTTTATAGCATTGAATAAATGTTCTTTTGTAATATCCTTTGAATGGCTGCATAGTATTCCACTATAAACCTGTACCATAAATTTGCCTATAAATTTGGTAATGTTGTGGATTATAAGTTATTTAGTTTTGGATTTGTTTTCTTTTTTTTTTCACTCTTAAATACTGCATCGATCCTCCTTGTAGGTATGTTTTTACACATGCCTGGTTATTTGCTAAGAATTAATTGGTTTATTTAGAGGTGATAAATTAGGAGTCAAAGCTATGTACATTTTTACAGCTTTTGATATATAATATGCCTAGTTGTACTGAGAAAGGTTGTACTAATTGACATTTCCATCCACATTGTATGAAAATGACTATTATCTCACACCCTTATTGTGTACATTACACTTTTTAAAAAATCTTCACCCGTATAATATGTGATCATTTGTTTCTCCTCATTGGCTCAGTTTTCTTCTTTATTACGGTTTCCCGAGTTTAAACTTCATTGTATATACTTGTTGACTACTTCTACTTAGTGAATTGCCTATTAATAGCCTTTTCCAGTTACTTTTTTCTTTTCCTTATATTTTTTTTCATGATTGATTCTGTGAGTATGATCAATCGAGTAAAGCGTATCTTGAGAGTTAGGCTTTTTCTCTGTATAATGTTTTATCTCTTTATGTTATCTTTTTAGTAAACTTTTTATTTTGGAATAATTTTAGATTTACAGAAAAGTTACCAAGCTCTAGTACAGAGAGTTCATGTACACAATTTACCCAGCTTTTTCTAATGTTAACATTTTCATATCTGTGGCATGTTTGTCAAAACTGAGAAACTAACTAACATTGGTACAACTCTTAACTAAACTATGGATTTCATTTAGCTTTTGCCAGTTTTTCTACTCACGCTTCTTTTTGTTCCAGGATCCAATCCAGGATACCACATTACACTTAGTATTGTTTTGATTTTTGAATGAATGTATTAACTTATTTAAAATAATAGTGATAGAATTGCTGACTTTATATATTGTTCCAGGATCCAATCCAGAATACCACATTGCACTTAGAATTGTTTTGATTTTTGAATGAATGTATTAACTTATTTAAAATAATAGTGATAGAATTCTGACTTTATATAAAATGTGTACCTTTCATGATATCCATTGCACTTTCTTGTATCTCATCTTTTGAAAGTTATGTTCATAGTTTTGCTTTTGCAATTTTATGCTCATTTGTTTTTGATGTAGAGAAGTTTTAGCATATTATATAGTGAAATCTATATGTTTTGGGTTCATGATTTTTGGCACATATTCTGAGAAAAGACTCCTCACTTTGAGATTAGATAAATATTTGCTTGTGTTTCTTTCTCTAAAATATATCATTGTGTTTTGAATACTTAAATAATTAACTTGCATGATATTTATTTTGGTTTATAGATGAAGGAAAGAATTTATTTTATTTTATTTGTTCCAGACAGTTTACTGAACAATCTATTCTTGCTTCACTTATTTCAGATGGTGCCTTTAATAATACATTATATTTTTAGTATATGCGTGGGCTTCTGGGCTTTTTGTGTGTGTTCTGTGTTTTGTTTGTTTTTTTCCTTTGCCGATTCTTGTGGTAATACCATCCTTTTGAAAATGTTTTTTTTTCCTTTTTTTTCCTTTTTTTCTTTTTTACTGACCGGTAACAGGATCACAACCCTCAGTGTCGCACCCGTACCGGGGACCAGTAACGGGATCACAACCCTCGGTGTTGCGCCCGCACCGCACTCAGCCAGTGAGCGGGAACCAGTCTCCACCTGGGATCCGAACCCTCGGCGGGAGCGCTACTGCGCTCCCAAGCAGCGCACTCTCCAGTGCGCCACCGGGCCGGCCCTGAGAATGTTTTAACATCTGGAATTGTAAGTCACCTGTCCTGTTCCATCATTCTGTTTCTGACCGATGTTTTTTTAATGGGGGGGCTATTCTTGTTTGTTTAATCTTTCAGGTAAATTTTTAGATTAAAACTTATTTCTAAAAGTAGATTTTCTGCAAATTTTATTGGAATTAGTCTTAGAGTTTAATTTGAGGGGGAATTGGCATAATTCCCATTTTAAGTCAGCCCTTTCATCTGGGACATGGGTAATCTTTCCATTCATATTTCTACTTCTTAAAAAAAAAAGTGTAAGCCTTACTCCTCTGTTTGAAGTGTGAGTGCTTAAAAGTGTTTTGGTGTATCCTTATGGACTTTTTTTTTCTTTTCTTTTTTAGGTTCTCTTTGGAAGAGTTAAGAAACTTCAGCCTTCCATGGATAAAGCAAAGTTTCTTTGGATCCTTCTCCTAATTTTGACTGCCACATGTCAAGAAGTATACCTTCTCTGAAAGATAACATTGAGCTACAAGCCTATGGTTCAGTGGTATGTTAACATTATGGTTGATTTGATTACTTGAAAATCACGTGCTTTACATTCTATGATATAAGACTTAAGACCACTTCCCAAAATATTAAATGAAAATCTCTTAATTTATTTAATATAATATGGCTTTTTATAAACAAACAGTGAAAGCCGTTTTAATATTTGTGGCCTGGGAATGTTAGTAAAGAAGGTTCCACATTTACATTTAACATGGTTCAAAGTAGAGTGGCAGCTTTTATTTAGATGTTCCATAGATTAATTTCTAACTTGCAAAACATAACAATCTCTTTTTAACATGTCCGCAGGGCAGGGGGATTGTAGTTAATAATAATGTGTTCTATATTTCAGAATTGTTGAGAGTTAATTTCAAATGTCTCACCATAAAAAATGATGGGTAAGGCGGGTCGGTAAACTCAGTTGGTTAGGGTGTGGTGTTTATAACACCATGGTCAAGAGTTCAGATCCCCATACCTGTCAGCTGCCAGAAGAAAAAATTGATGTGTAAGTGAGGTGATGGGTATACTAATTAATTTCATTTAATCTTTCCATATTGTATGCATATATAAGAACAGCACATTGTATCCCACAAATATACACAATTACGATTTATCAATTAAAAATATTAACGTTTAAAAACCCAGGCTATTTTGAAACAATATTGATCCCTTGTACTTTGCAAAAAGAGATAAAAGAAAAGATTATGTTAAGTGAAATAGTAATCTTTTATCATATTCTGCTTACACAGTTTGTGGAAATTTAATTTTCTATAGAGGATAAATTATAATATATTATATGTAATTGTATATTTGATTAAATGAAGATAAATCTTCTATATGGAAGTAATTACATGATCCCACATGTAAAATGTATTGAGCTATTATTGTTTTTCTAATTACTTTTGCTGCCAAATAAAATGACAATATAATGGTTCAGAACATATGCAAAATATTTGAACTTTTAATGGAAAAATACTCTTTATTTTAAAACAGATTGTGTCTCCTTCTGCTGACATTGGTAGCCTATGAATAAAAAAAAATGTACTGGGGGAAAAAAGGAACTTTATAAATCTTCAGAAAAGCTAGGGGTGAAGATGGCAGGGGGAGGATGTATGTAGAAGTAGATAAATAAATAACATGTAGTTATATAGACTTTTTAAAAATATGATCTTGCTCAAGTCTGACTGCCAAGATTAATCAGCATAAACTTATTATTTTTATTCTTATCTGTCTTTCAGGTATACTTCTATGAATACAACATCTTTTTAAAGCCAGTAGATAAACCGAGACAGTGTCTTCCATATGCACTTGTAACCGTAAAATATATTGGTCAAAACGTGTATAATGGGCATTTTATGACATCGTTGAGAATCCCCTCAACAGGATTTCCTAAGAGCACTGGTAAGATACATATGTTATTCTACATCAGTAGCTTTTGTGCTGATCTTAAAATTTCTGAATATTATTTTATAACACACTGTGCATTTCTAAGCAATATCGTTGTGCTTTACCTATTTTCCATTCTGTATAACTAGATTCATATTGCAGGTGTTTTTGTGACTTCTATTGCTTATGTTCATGTGACTCTTCATGTTGATATGTATAACTGTGGTTTATTTATTTTCATAGATAGATAGCTACATGAAGGGAGGGAAGGATAGTCCAGTGAGTGATCATACACTATTCTACTGGGGATATTTGGGCACTTTTAAGTTTTCTTTCATTCCAAATATTGCTATTTTAAACATTGACATAAATGTCTTGGTGCATATGTGCAAGAATTTTTCTAAAGAGTTTATATTTAGACCAGGAATGTGCAAATTATACCCAACGGTGATGGATGTCAAATGGTTTTCCAAATTGGTTGCATTGAGTTGCATAATCACTCTATGTCCTTTACAACACATAGTATAATTTTTTAAACATTTTTATTTCTGCCAGTTTAATGAGTGTGATATGTTATCTTATTGTGGTTTTAATTTGCATTTCCCTAATTTTTAATGAAGTTGAGGATCTTTGCATCCTCACAAATATTTAGTGCTGTCAGACTTTTTAGTCAGTATTGTTTGATGAACAGGCATTCTTCTTATAAGTGCTGTTACATGTGTGTTGTTTAAGAATGCATTCCCCAGGACATGAAGATATTTCCCTATGTTATCTTTTAAAACTGTTATAGTTCTGTTGTCCCATTTTTATCTTATGTACTTGGAAATGACTTCGGTTTATAATATAAGGTCCCAATTTATTTTATTTTACATATGCATCCCCAGTTGTCTCAGTACAATTTATTGGAGAATCCATTTTTTCCACTGATCTGCAGTACCACCTTTGTGATATATCAGTTGGCCACAGGTGCTGCAAAGATCTCTTACTGGTCTCTCAATTCCATTCCATTTGTCTCTTTCCCTATCCTTTTGCTATCTGCACCTTGCCTTAATTACTGTAACCATTAAAAATGCTAATACCTACATAGCTGGTCCTCCAACTTTATTCAAAGAATTTTTGCAATTCATATACATTTTAAAATCAGCTTATAAATGTCTGTCTCTAAATCTATTAGAATTTTTATTAAGATTGATTGAATCAAGAGATTAATTTGTGGGAAATTAACATCTTTCTTATATTGAGTCTTCTGTTAACATTGTATTTATCTTCATTTCAGTTATCCCTAATGTATTTCAGTTTTATAATTTTCTGTATAAGTTCTTACATGTCTTGTTTTATGTATTTTAAAATATTTGGTATTTTAGGCAATTTTAAAAGTGTCTTTTTTAAGTTTTGTTTTCTTTTTGTTGTTATATCAATTTTATTTAAATCTGTGCAACTTAATGATTTTTAGTACATTCAAAAAATATGTGCAACCATCACCACAGTCAGTTTCAGAACTCTGAAGAGTTTTAAAGACTTTGAAAGCTGTCGCATCCCTTTCCTCTCACGCTCCTCCCACCATCCTAAGCCCTAAGCAACCAATGATCTATTTATTTGCCTATTTTGGGCAATTCACAAAGGTGGAATCATAGATAATTGTTGTCTTTTTATGGCTTTTGTCTTTCACTTAATGTTTTCAAGGTTCATTCATGTGGAAGCATGTATCAGGACTTCATTTCTTTTTATGGAGTGATATTCCATTGTATAGATACACTACATGGTGTTTATCCATTTATCAGGGGATGGACATTTGCGTTGTTTTCACCTTTTGGCAATTATGAAAATTCTGCTTTGAATGTTTGTGTACGAGTTTTCAAATGCACATTTGTTACCATTTCTCTTGGTATAATATACCAGGGAGTGGAATTATGGGTCATATATTAACTCTGTGTTAACTGAGTGAACAACTGCCAGACTGTTTTCCAAAGTTGCTCTACCATTTGCATGCACAGCGACAGCGTCTGAGGGTGAGGATTTCTGCACAGGCTGTCAGCACTTAATTATTATCCAACTTTTTCGTTATACCCATCCTGGTGGGTGTGAATTGTTGTTCTCAGGCTACGATTTGCACTTTTGTTGTTAAATTTATTCTTAAGTATTTTACTCTTTGGGTGCTTTTGTGTTCTGTTCATTGCAAGTGTATAGAAATTCAATTGATTTGGCGATATTGATCTTATATCCTGCAACTTGCTATGAATGTATTATTCGTTCTGAAATTTTTTAGTGGATTCCTTGTTATCTTCTATGTACAAGATTATGTCATCTGCAAATGCAGATACTTTTACTTTTTCCTTTCGATCTTTTCTTTTTACTTATTTATTTATTTTTTGCCTAATTGCCCTGGCTGGTACCTCATGTAGAATGTTTGAGAGAAGGGGTGAAAAGAGACATCTCTGTGTCTTGTTCCCAAACTTAGGGAGAAAGCATCCATTCTTTCACCAGTCAATATGATGTCAGTTGTGGGGGTTTTGTAGAAGCCCTTTATCATGTTGAGCAGATTCTATTCCTAGTTTATTGAGTGTTTTTATCATGAGAGGATATTGGATTTTTTCAGGTGCTTTTTCTGCATCTATTGAGATGATCATGTGGTGGGTTTTGGTTTTTATTTTATTACATTAATTAATTTTCAGATGTTAAGCAAACGTTACATTCCTGGGGTAAATCTCATTTAACCATAGTATATGCTTCATTTTAAATGTTGCCAGAATCAGTGTGCTGCTATTTTGTTGAGGATTTCTGTGTCGATATTCATATGAGATACTTATCTCTACATTTCTTGTGATATCTTTTTCTGATTTTAGTGTCAGGTTAATATTGGTCTCAGAATGAGTTGAATAATGTTCTCTCCTCTACTATTTTTTGTGGAGTTCGTGAAGAATTGGTATTAATTCTTCTTTAAACATTTGGTAGACTTCACTAGTGAAGCCAGCTGGGCTTGGGTTTTTCTGTTCAGGTAGTATTTTGATTAATAATTCAATTTCCTTTTTTAAAAAAATAAAAAACAATTTTATTTATATTGGCATCGAAAAGAAATATTCAAAAAAACCTGAACAAAAGAATTGAGAGTTTTACACTATTTTTTTTCAATATAATAGAGCTATTTAATGTAATTTTTAAAAGATTAACAGAAAACAATTAGATTAATGCCCAATATTAGGCTTCTGCTGTTCAGATTTTTTTTGGCCAGAAGACAAGTCTTAGAGATTCTATTCCTAGTTTATTGAGTGTTTTTATCATGAAAAGATATTGGATTTTGTCAGATGCTTTTTCTGCATCTATTGAGATGATCATGTGGTGGGTTTTGGTTTTTATTTTATTACATTAAATAATTTTCAGATGTTAAGCAAACGTTACATTCCTGGGGTAAATCTCATTTGACCATAGTATATACTTCATTTTAAATGTTGCCGGAATCAGTGTGCTGCTATTTTGTTGAGGATTTTTGTGTCCATATTCATAAGAGATACTTATCTCTACATTTCTTGTGACATCTTTTTCTGATTTTAGTGTCAGGGTAATATTGGTCTAGGAACGAGTTGGGAAATGTTCTCTCCTCTACTATTTTTTTGTGGAGTTCGTGAAGAATTGGTATTAATTCTTCCTTAAACATTTGGTAGACTTCACTAGCGAAGCCAGCTGGGCTTGGGTTTTTCTGTTCAGGTAGTATTTTCATTAATAATTCAATTTCCTTATTTAAAAAATAAATAAACAATTTTATTTATATTGGCATCGAGAAGAAAGAAATATTCAAAAAAAGCTAAACAAAAGAATTGAGAGTTTTACACTAATTTTTTTCAATATAATAGAGCTATTTAATGTAATTTTTAAAAGATTAACAGAAAACAATTAGATTAATGCCCAATATTAGGCTTCTGCTGTTCAGATTTTTTTTGGCCAGAAGACAAGTCTTAATACAGTTTAAATGACTTAGATCATAGAAAATACATTCTCTGACCAAAATAACAGAAGGAAATTTGGAAAATTCACAACTGTGTGGAAATTAAACAGCACTCTTCCTAAATAAGCAATGGATAAAAAGAAAAATCACAGAGAAATTAGAGAGTACTTTGAGATAAAAATCATAGCGTACCATATCAAAATTTAAAGGATGCCGGGCTCATGCAGTGCCTAGAGGAAAATTTATACTTGTAAACACATATATTAAAAATAAGAAAATCTCAGATCAGTAATGTAAACTTCTACCTTAAAAAAATAGGAAAAGAAGAGCAAACTAAATCAAAAGCAAATATAAGTAGGAAATAACAAAGATTATAACAGAAATATACGAAATAGGAAATTAAAAAACGATAGAGAAAATGAACAAAACGAAAAGTTGACTGTTTAGAAAGATCAACAACTTTTGCAAACGTTTTATCAAAAACGTTTTTATCTAGACTGACTAAGAAAAAAAAGAGAGAAGAATGAAATTACTAAAATCAGAAATTAAAGCAGGGACATGGTCGAGTAGTTTCTACTTTCTATTACTTTGGAGCGGACTTTAAGAAGAAAAACGTCCTCTTCTTTTTCCAGTCTCTACTGGTGACTCTTCTTGTGTCAATGCAGACTCTTCCTGTGTCATTGCAGTCTGACGGGCCATCCGCACAGTTGGCTATAGCTACCGCTGTGGCGTCGAGCCACTTTTGCAGCAGTTGTGACTGTGGCAGTGGCTGTAGCAGGCCACCCATGTGAAAATGGTGTTTTCAGTGTGTTCCTTGCCTGCTTACAAGTGGAGGGGGCTGCCCTCAGCTCCTGCCTAGGACCCTGGGCATGCTCCGTTTCCTGCCTGCTTTCTGATTGCTAATTCAGTTTCTCCACTGATTGTGGGTCTATACAGATCTTCTGTTTCTTCTTGCATTGGTTTCAGTAGTCTCTGTCTTTGTAGGAATTTCTCCATTTCATTTACTTTCCTAAATTATTGTCATACAGTGTTCATAGATTTCCTTTACAGTCTTTTTTTATTCCTGTAAGGTCATTAGTAATGTGCTCTCTTTCATTTCCTAGTCTATTATTTTGAGTCTTCTTTTTTTTTTTTTTTTTTTTTTTTTCTTGGCTAAAGATTTGTCGATATTGTTAATTATTTTTCAAAGAACCAGTTTTTGGTTTCATTTTTTTTCCCTGATTGTTCTATATTTCATTAATTTCCGATTTAATTTTTATTTCCTTTTATCTGTTTAGATTTAGTTTGCATTTTTTCCGGTGTCTTAAGGTGGAAGGATTATGTTATTAATTTGAGACCCTTCTTCTTTGTTGATATAGGCATTTACAGCCCTACATTTCCCTCTAAGCACTGTTTTAGCTGCATCCCTTGAGTTATGGTATGTTATATGTTCATTTTCATTCATCTTAAGGTATTTTCTAATTTCCCTTTCGATTACTTCTTTGTATTTTAAGATTTAACTGTGTTTGTGGGGTATAGTATGTTGTTTGAATATGTGCATATACTGTACAATGATTCACTTAGGGTAGATAGCATAGTTTTGTACTAGTTAATCCATCACGTCCACTGCCCCCTTCCATTCCCCAGCACTACCTACACTCCTTGCCTTTGGTAACCATTATTCTACTCTCTACTTCTAAGAGAACATTTTTTTTTTTTGAGATTCCACATATGAGTGAGATAGTGTGGTATTTGTCTTTCTGTGCCTGACTTACTTTACTTAATATTATAGTCTCCAGTTACATCCATCTTACTGCAAATGATGGGATTTCTTTTTTTATATAGCTAAATAGTATTCCATTGTGCATATGTACCACAGTTTTTTAATCCATTCAGCCATTGATGGGCATTTAGATTGATTCCCTCTTTTGGCTATTGGGTACAGTGTTGCAGTGAACATGGGAGTCCAGTTGTCTCTTTGATATATTGATTTAGTTTCCTTTGGGCATATACCCCGTAGTGGGATTGCTAGGTCATAAGAGTAGTTCGACTTTCAATTCTCTGAAGAACCTCCATGCTATTCGCCACAATGACTGTGCCAGTTAAACACATTCCCACCACCAATGTAGGAGAGCTCCCTTTTCTCCACATCCTTACCAGTACTTGTTATTTTCTGTCTTTTTGATAATTGCCATTCTAACTAGAGTAAGATGAACTCTCACTGTGGTTTTAATTTGAATTTCCCTGATGATTAGTGATGTCGAGCATTTTTCCATGTTTGTTGGCCATTTATTTGTCCTCTTTTGAGAAATGTCTGTTCAGGTCCTTTGCCCAATTTGAAATTGTGCACTTTTGCTGTTCAGTTGTTTGAGTTCCTCATATATTCTGGATATTATCCCTTTGTCTGATGCGTAGTTTGCAAATACTTTCTCCCATTCTGTAGGGTGCCTCTCCACTTTGTTGACTATGTTCTTTGCATTTTGGCCTATTAAAATATTTAATTTATATGTAATCAACATCATCTTTTTCTTTTCTGTTTTCAGTCAGGTCTAAAAAGTAATTTCCTACTTCAAGATAATAAAAATGTTCATGTTTTTTTCTAGTCCATTTATGATTTTTTTTCAATGAATTGTATTTTGGTATGAGGAGGTGTAGGGATCTACCTTTCCTTTTATCTTTCCATTATACTCCCACTCTTAAGAACTACATTTCTTTATCTGTGCTCATATTTTCACTATAGCTGACTGTAATTAACAGGATACAATCACAAATTATTATAAAATTTAGAGATTTTACATTTGAAAAAGAACATTGTGGTGCTTCTTGGTTATATAATTATGACTTCATATATCTCATAAACGTCACAAGCAATTTTTCATCATTAATTTCTGTTTTAATAAAAGAATATTTATGGTGTTACTTAGCTGTGAATATTTTGTGAACATTTTAAGATAAATTATTTACTTGTTAAATATGCATTTTTATAAGTTCCTTTATTATTACATGAGTTTCCTCATGAAATTTTAGGAATAGATTTCTGTAAGTTATGAAGGAAAATATGCTTTCTTTTTCCAGGTTTTTATGTACTTCAACCATTAGTGGGAATACGTATTTCACAATTGAGGAGGTGGGGTAGTGATTTGCTTTGCTTCCAGGAAAAGATTTTGTGGAATCGTTTCGGTTTTTCCCCCCTACTTCTCCACCTCATTCTCCTTTCCTTTCCTTTTTTGTTTTCCTGTGATAGAAGGGGGGAAAGCAAGGTAACAGTAAATGGAGGCAATTTTGCCTAGATGTTGTTGAATGTTCGAAATTAATATAAGAAAGGCTTAGTCTGTGAGAAAAACGTTCTTATTCCTATTTAATTTTTTAATTTCTTGTCAGAATTCAGTTTTCTCATAGCAAATACTGTTTCTTAGAAAGTTCTCTGGGGTAGGACAGAGTTTCATGCCACATCATTTCTACAGTATTGTTTTGTTACTCATTCTCTTCTCCTTTTGCTTTTTCTGTTGAGAAAGCATTTTAACATTAAGTTACTAAACTTTCAATTGAAATCAATCATAACATAGTTTGCTTGTATTAATAGAGTTTTCTATAGAAACATTTCTTGTTACTTATTTTTTTTACTGTCTTTTATTTCCACAGAAAGAATATGTTCACTGAATAACTGTACAGTGGCCAAAAGAATTGGAAAAGGAGAAGATGCTACAGTCATCTTTGAGCATTTCAGGAAACCTATAAATCCATTTGTTCAGGAAAATTTTTCATGCAAGGCACTAAGTGCAGAGAATAATCCTTCCAACTCAAAGATTTCTAATTCCTATGGAATGTGCAAAATGGGAACATTCCTATACTTGAGACATAGAGTGGACAGACAGAGCACAATTTAGCAGAAATCAGAGACAGTTCTCAAGCACATGATTCAGGTCTTTCATTTATGCCCAGTAATACCGAAGAAAGTGTCAATGATGACTATTTGTTAAACTTGACATATCTTAAAAATGTTTTAAGTGATCTTTCTCTTTTAAAACAATAGTGTATCGAGCCACAGTTATTACTTCAAAACTTATCAAAGACCCAAGACTGATTAGGAGAGCAAAAGCCATGGAAAAGCAGAATAATACCACAGGTTTATATGAGATTTTGCCATTTGAGAAAAGTTCAGGTTATGTTAATTCAGAAATAAACCTGTCACCCATGCCAACTACTTCTGCCTCTTCACCTGAAGTGGTTCCTGATAATCAGGCTATTCTTACTAATTGTTTGGATGCCCCTCGCTTCAAAATGTCTTTTGATGATTCACAATCTCAGGCCCACAGCATGGACTCTATGGACTACGATTGTACACCTTCGAATAAAGTGACCTTAACAGGACAATGTAAGGACCAAGACAATTTTTCCTTGCCAATTCCTTTGTCAAATGTAGTTTCAGAATTTGAGAGCCAAAAACACAGTGAGGAAAAAGCCCAGAGAGGCCAACAGAGAAGCAACATCCCACTTGTAATTAAACAAAGCAGTGAGACACGTAACTCTTATGGATCAGTGAATACTTGTACAAAAGAGTACAATAGTCACACCTCTCAGAAATTACAGTCTTCTAATTTAAAAACTGCGTATCAAACTGATCACCAAATGTCTACAGTTTTTCCTCTCCAAAAGAAAGAACACATAGATGAGCACATTCAAAATATTGCAAAGATGAGAAACTTCACTGACCCAGAAAACAATTCCAAATACGAAAAGAAGCAAACTTTATGGAAAGAAACTGACAATTATTTTACTAATGAAACAAAAGTCAGCCCACTAGATAATTATATTTCATTGCACCAAGAATACAAAAAGGGTGAGAATCTTGATTCTTTGGGGAAAAACTCTGATAAAACATTAATTACTCAAGAGTTTGGAATACCAGAATCTTTCACATCTGCCACAAAGGATAAGGATGAACTAGATCAGCTAGCATTGGAATTACAAAATAACCTTACTCCAAGTATAGAGAACCTTTCACAAAAGCATACTCAACACTCTTTGGAGTATGAAGACAACTTTCATACAGGTTTTGCCATTGCTCAAAAGCTAGTGGAACTGAAATTGGAATAAACAAATCAGAATTATTTTAGCATCATGACTGATGCGTTCCAGGAAGCAAAAGACATTCCCCAGGCCAAAGAACTGCTCATTGATACAGTTATTTCACCTCATGACAATTCGAACTGCAGCATAACTAGAGAACATGTGTGTGTCCATAGGAAAAATGAAAATGAGCCAGTGTCATCGGAGAACAATCAACAAGACTGCCAAGGAATTCCTCACACTGAAGATGAAGGTCAACATGACAGTCTGTTCTGTAATACACACTTGAACAGTGATATATGCCTGAATATTAATTTCAGAGAACAAGGAGATAAGGATAAAGAAAACCACAATGAGGCTAAAGAGGAAAATGGTGCTTCGTCTTCAGAAAACAACATAGAATTTATATACGGAGACGAGAAGCAGGATTTTCATACAAACAAAAATTTCACCTGTGTAGACGAAAGCAAGAGGAAAAACTACAGCAATGTAGGAATTCTGAGTTCTGAAGAATTTTCTACTACGTTTAACTCAATGTGGGGAGAAAAATACGTATTAACAGAAACTTCATTATGAAATTTCAGGAAACAATCTTATGGGCTCATTAAACCTAAATTTGATAGCAAGGAAAAATTACAGTATTCCTCAATTGTTATCAGCCCCTCCAATGACAGATAGTGAGAGAGAATCTTCGAAATTTTATTGGGATAAACAGAGACATTTTGCTTTACATTGTTGTGCAACATCTACTGCTGTATCACATCCACAGAGATGAAGGGGAAAAGAGTTACTAAAGACAGAACAATGCTCTTCAAGTAATTGCTTCCATGTACATGGGAATGAAACAAATGTTAATGAGAATTCTGAGTTGGATCTGACATCAGTAACTGAACAGTACTAGTAAAAGATTTGGGAAAATATAATGAAGATACTATCTCACAATGATAATTCTCTGCTCTTAAGGGATAATATAAAGGATTCTTTAGAAAAATGGATTGCAAAGAAAGACATTCAGGACAGAAAAATGTGGAAAGTTAAACAAGCAGGGAAAAAAAACGATAGAGTTTATAAAAAAAGCATTACTGGAGGATCAACTACTGAGGCTGTGTACAAAAATCAAAAGAATAAGATCTTCGAAGAGCAATCCTCCCACTTAAATGAGAAAACAATTAAAAGTAACTTTACTGATTATCATTTAAGCATTAACAATACTACTACTGAGGCAGTCTCTTTGAATCACACAGTTTCTAATCAGTTTAACAAAAGAGAGGAGAGGGAAGTTAAAGTCGGTGATGGCTCTCAGTCTAACTCAACATTACATTCAGAAATAGCCTGTATTTCCAAACCAGTCATTCTAGGAATTAATTGTATGCCTATTTTACATGCTCACTCCGAAACTTCTAAAGTCAGTCCTCTTCAAAGGAAACGTACATCACATATAAATGAATTAAAAGAAGGACATTGCTCAGCTAATCGTAGGACTCTTATAGCTAACCTATCTCAAATTTTGCAGAGGGCAGATGAAGTTTCTTCTTTGCAGATTCTACAGGAAGAAACTAAAGTTTGTCAAAATATTCTCCCTTTATTTGTTGAAGCTTTTGAAAGAAAACAAGAATGTTCACTTGAACAAATCCTGATTTCAAGAGAACTGTTGGTAGAACAAAACTTGTGGAATAATTGCAAACACAGGTTAAAACCGTGTGCTGTGGACACTTTAATAGAACTTCAAATGATGATGGAGACTATTCAATTCATTGAAAACAAAAAAAAGCCTCTTAGGAGGTGAACCAACATTCCGAAGCTTGCTTTGTTATGATGAGACATTGTATAGTGAGCTGCTTGGCAGTCAATGAGAATGTCAACAGCAGTCCAGTTTCTATCCTGCTTTTCAAGGAAGGTTAAAATATAATGCATTCTGTGAGTTGCAGAATTATCGTGATCAATGAATTGAAGTGTTTGAAGACGCAAAAAGGGAAAATAATTCATACTATGCATTCTTAAAATACAAACGACAGATTAATGAATGTGAAGCCGTAATGAAACATTGTTCTGATTGCTTTGACTTCTCTCTTTCTGTTCCATTTACCTGTGGCATTAACTTTGGAGATAGTGTAGGAGACCTAGAAACCTTAAGAAAAAGTACTTGAAAGCTTATCGGTGTATATAGGGAGTTTAATAAAACTCATTCGTATCCAGGAAAACAAGACCATCTGTGGGTTATCATAGAAATTACCTCCTCAAAAGTTAATTTTATCAAGAGCAACGAGGCAGTGAGTATTACAATATCTCTGTATGGTCTGGAACATATCTTTTTTGATTCTGCAAAAAATCTTGCTTGGAAAGAGAGGAGACAATCTTTCAGCAAAGAATACTCAAGGAAAAAGAAGAATGAAGTGCTACTCAAAATGAATCAATGTGCTTTTTCTCAGTTGCAGAAGATATATGATACTCTGGCTAAAGATCTGAATGATGAACCAATTTCCAGTATTGGGCTTGAGGAAGATGCTGTGATTGCTTCCAGAAAGTTCCAGAAAGACAGATGGTCTAATAAACAATGCAACAATTAGCATAGAAAATTGAGGTTTAGCGGTACTTTGCTTTCATACCCAGATATTTGTTTTATTAGCGAAATATTAGATCAAGCTCAACTTGCAGACATTAAGAAACTACAAGAGCTCACTTTGAGATGTACAGATCACTTCGAAATTTTAAAAAAATACTTTCAGGTGCTGCAAGAAGATAACATAGGTAATGGTTTTATAACAGAAGAAAATGCTTTGGATATGGTGAAAAACCACAAGCAAGGGGCTATAATGTTAAAATCTGCAGCCATTGAAACATACATTGAAATTGTCATGGTTTCAGGAACAGTTCACTTTCTTAAAAATGTAATGGCAAAGAAACTAGACAAACAGGTTTCGAGGAATGCTTTGGTTTGATTTGTTACTTCTTCCTGAGCTAATTCACTGCCAAGAGAAAATGTAATGGCTGCCCCTCGCAAAGATTTAGGAAAAATGGCCCATATTGTGAAAGTCATGAAAACAATCAAACTTACGAAGATTATATGTGCTAAAAATTCTACATTAACCATTTCCTTTATCTTATGTCAAATGCAATGCAATAGAAGGAAGACTTTACAACGAAAGAGAAAAGAAAAGATGAATATTCATGTTATAAACATGTAGAAAATGTCAATAAATTCATTACTTCTGTGAAGGTGGCTCAGTTTCAGAGTGCATAATGAAAAACGATACAAATTCCTCTAACAAACGACCTATCACTGTACAAATGTGAAAACTATCAGAAACAAGAGAAAAATACTATCTCCACTTGTAAAAAGCCAAAGGCATGACTGTTTTAAAATGAAACCTGTGTTAAGTATTTTTTTTGGAACAAATCTACTCTTTAAGCAAACAAGTAGTTCGCAAAATTATAAAAGTAGAGAATGCTTTAAATAATGCCTTGCAAAATGAATTTACTAACTAAGGTATTGGATATTTTTTTAAATATAAAAATTATTGTATTTAGAAAACATTTCTTGGAAGCACATGAATTTTGATACCTTCTTAGGGGAACACCAATATTACGAAAATTATGAATGTGAGTTAAATGAGTGACCAAGTGCTTACTAAGTAGCATCTGTATAAAATGTCCAATGTTGTTAAAATTAAAAACTGGCTAGTGAAGCCTGTCTATTTGACTATTATCATCCAGATGGGAAATAGGATAGATATTTTTAAATAGATGATTATCAAGGAGTTAGAAGAATTCCTATTTAAGCACATTTTAATACACTTTATTTAGCATTTATTATGTTCTTGGCACTGTTCTAAGAATTGTATAAATATTAAGTCATTTATTCTTCACAAAAACCTTATGATGTATGCACTATTATTATCTTATTTAATAGTGAGGAACTGAGGCATAGAAAGATGAAATAACTTTCCCAAGATCACAGAGTTAGTAAATAGGGGAGGCCAGATCTAAAACCAGGCAGTCTAGCCCCAGAGCCCATACTAACGGTTGCCCTTGCTCTACACTCAGAGGCTTCTGTCACAACCTTTCAAGAATTTCTTAGTTCAGAAGTACAGAAACAGAACCCTATATGCAAAATGAAAATCTGCTTGCTCTGATTGTATTTGTTAAACTAGTTCTAAAGACTATGAATCTAATCACCGTCAATCACACTACATTTATAAGAAAACACCTAATAAACAACTGGCATATAGACATAATTCAAAAACACAAGAAAACGGGGTGCACTCCCCATCAAGAGTAAACTGAGGGTGGTTCTCAAAAAAGTGTAGGTATTGAGAAGGAAAGCAAAAAAAGAAAGCTTGGATTGTTAGAGAAGTTTTATTTATTTTATGGAAGAACACAGACCAAAGCTTTCCCTTAAGGAAAAATATGTTACCAAATGAAAGTAAAAATGAAGAGGGTATTTAATTTATGGGAAATAATGTGAGCAAAGACACACGACACAATGCTTATTGACATCATTTGAGAAATGAGTTTAGAATTGGAACAATTTAATAGAGTGGGCAAGAGTACACTAAGGATGGAGAAAGAGGAGGTTTCACATTAGTCTTCAGTATAGGCCTAACGTTTGAACTTCACTCTGTATATTTGAAGTCTAATGCCATGTGAAATGTGTTTTCTCAGTAGTTTAAAGGGTAGGGAGATTCGGAGTAAGAAGTAGTAAGTCAGCCATGGCTTACAGAATAAAAAAGAAAATTCGTATTTGACAGACATTGCTTAAAGAATTGATGGGGCTTAGTGACTGGTCTACTAAAAAGTATACAAAAAAGGGAGCAGTCATAAATGGACTCCAGTCAGTCTTAAGATGTGAGGATAAGAAAAATGTTGCAAATTTTTTTAAAAAGAAAGGGGATAACATACTAGTTTTGTAATCATCTTAGTTTTGTTAACTAAGTGTAAGTGGTATTTGCTTCTCAAAGAATTAAGCTGTGACTCACATAGCAGAAAAAATGAATTCACAGGGTGCTAGTTTCATGGAAATGCCTATCTTCTAAGGAACTACACAAAGGGACAGATAGTCCAGGCAACTACCAATATATAAAGTCAAGACATCGCTGAAGCATCCCTGGAAATGTGATAAAGTCAAAGTATACGTTCAGGGAACTCAAAGTATTATATGGAGTTGGACGATGATTTAGATGATTACTGAAATACCTTTTGAGGAGGCTGGATTCAGTAAAATATGATACTTCTAGTTTCCTGAGTGGTATATACAAATTCCAGGCCAAAGATGAATTTCTCTCAACTGTAAAGAAGTAGTACTGTTTTCCCCTTTTCAACATACTCTTTCACACATATAATTCAAAGACTTTTATAGAGCACCAAAAAATATAATTATCTTGGGGACCTGTGTTAACTCTGGCTCTAGACATTGCCATAGTGGATGCTTCTCTCAGCCTGCTCGAGACTGTCTAAATTTAGTTAAGAATGTCAACGTTATTAAATTGGCAAGAAATTTTGGAGTTCTGCTTTTCCCATTCTCAAAGATGGACCAGCAAAAAAAAAAGTTTAGTTTCTTATAACAGGGAAAAGATCATTTGGATGGGGGTGGAGGAGGTGTGAACAGCTGGTGGTTTCACAAGTTATATATAGCTATTTGAAATTAATGAACATTGTGAACGGATTGGAGACATATGACTTAGAAACTACACTGAACAATTGAATAATGATAGTTTCCTACTTTTAAAAGCCTCCATCAGGAAATACCAAAAGCACAGAATAGTTAATTACAATATTGGAAATATATTTGAAGTGGAGAGTATGTCATCTTCAGCAGTATCTAAATTCAAACTAAGGGAGTCAAACTGGTAAAATATGTTACTCGTATACTGCCAATACAATGAGAAAATATAAATTGTGAGAACTGTTCTCCTGAATAATTTCAAATGTGTTTCTTTTAAAATTTTGTGAGTCTGTATATTTAAAGTTGTTGTATGTATGTGTTACACTTCATAGGAATAGAGGATCTCGTCCCCAAAGTGGAAATGAAATAGGATCAAGTTCATCTGACAAGCTGAAAAGAAACCATGCATCTCCAAAAAAGACTGAAATGCAAAGATCACTACCTGGCTCACTTTTACCTTTAAAGAACCTGAAAGACACGTACACATCAAAGTCAGAAAACAAAATAGATACAACTGATATTTTGTCTGATACGTCAGAACACTTCACTGGACAACAGGGAAATTTAAATAGCATGAAGAAAAGAAATGTGAATTCTAGTGCTGCTGAAACAGAATGTGATAAAGACTGTAGTTCCTTTGTGATTTGTGACCAGAAAAGTCTAGATGACACTTTTTCCAAAGACCACGAAGCACCTTCACATAAATTTCCTAAAAATTCCCCAGATCCTGGACAGAAATCTTGTCTTTCAGACATAAAACCAGGAACCGATCCTTCTCTTGAGCTTAGTGCATCCGTGTGTTCAAAGCCTGTTTTCTGTTCTGTGAGGGATGTCCATACCAACCTAGAAATGAATGGCACAGTCCTTGAACTTCAAGATAATGAAACATTAAATTCATCTATTAAATATTCCACATTCATCAATTCTCCGGAACCCGTAGTTATCCAGAATAAAATATCTGTGCTGCAAATAAATAAAGCACAGCTTGCAAAAACTGAGTCTGAGGAAAAACATAAGAAGGATACATTGGATTCCAGTATTATATCTTTTGGAGCATCTGGGAGCACAACACTTAATGTGAATCAAACAGCACAATACTCTTTTTCTGAACAGCAGGATCATGAAACTTCCAAATTTCTAACTCAGAATGCTGCCACATATTGGAATGACCAGGCGCAGTCTGCATGCACCCCAATATATAATTCTTCTGAGCGTTCATTTGGAACTTCATATCCACACTATGCTTGGTGTGTTTATCATTACAGCAACAGCGGCAGCAATGCCATAACCCAGACATGCCAATGTGTTTATCATTACAGCAACAGCAGCAGGAATGCCATAACCCCGACATGCCAAGGGATGACATTGCATGAAGTGCAGCCACCACCTGGGATGCTGACTACAGTTGTAAGCACTGTCCAGAACACACCTTCCAATCTTCCACACACTCAGTGTTTTGGTTACACTTCTGGGGAGCCACAAGCAAATGACTTTGTGCCAGTGAATGGGTATTTTCAATCTCAGATCCCTATTTCTTATAATTTTCTGCAGCCCATTTTTTCACATTATGCATCTCCTGAATCATTACCAGAAGCTGCATACTCTTACCCTCCTAATCCAGGTGTGTTGCCAGAAGTTCCTCAGATATATGGAGAGTTTCACAAGTTTTAAAGCTTGCTTCACTGAGTCTTTACATTTAAATTTGTACATATATATAAATGGACATCACAGTAAGTGAATTGCTTGTAATATAAGTGATATATGACAGTCATTTTTCTGTGCAGATTTGTAGAATTGTTCATATATCAAGTAGAGTTGAATTGTGTTGTCAGGTGGAAAACGAGTCAGAAATTAAATTAAAAGAACTCTGACATCACTAATATGTCCTTCAGTAAAATCCAACTTTAATGAATAGTGAAGTAAATTATAGTAATCCAGTGAAAAATGATGCAACTATTAAAAGGTTTATAAAAGTTTTTAATGGCATGACAGCTTTCAAAACTATAAATTTACCTACGTAGATAAAGACATGCATAGAAATACTAAAATGAAATACACCAACGTTTTAACTTGTCTACCTCCACGTCATAAAATGTGGGGTATGTAGAGTGTTTGTCCAGATTTCTTACTGTGAAACATACATTATTTCAATAATTGGAGGAAGAGTCAAAAACCAAGGTGGAAAATGAAACTCGAATCATATAAAGCAATCTTTCTCTTTCAGTGTTCTAATACGATAACTTGGTGTAATTGAAATGTAGTGGCAGAAGAACTTGGTAGTTTATTGGAGGGAGCTAAAGGTGAATGAATCAATTCACACACATACATACACACACACACANTTCTAGAATTTTTTTCCTAGCATATATGACTCTCTAAATAGTTGTATAGTGACATAAAAACCAATAGGCTATAGAGGGATAACATAAACTAGTTTTGTAATCATCTTAGTTTTGTTAATTAAGTGTAAGTGGTATTTGCTTCTCAAAGAATCAAGCTGTGACTCACATAGCAGAAAAAATGAAATCTAATAAAAGATTAAAACAGGGTGCTAGTTGCATGGAAATGCCTATCTTCTAAGGAACTACACAAAGGGACAGATAGTCCAGGCAACTAACAATATATAAAGTCAAGACATCGCTGAAGCATCCCTGGAAATGTGATAAAGTCAAATTATACTTTTGTGGAACTCAAAGTATTATATGGAGTTGGACGATGATTTAGGTGATTATTGAAATACCTTTTGAGGAGACTGGATTTAGTAAAATATGATACTTCTAGTTTCCTGAGTGGNTGAAATACCTTTTGAGGAGGCTGGATTCAGTAAAATATGATACTTCTAGTTTCCTGAGTGGGATATACAAATTCCAGGCCAAAGATGAATTTCTCTCAACTATAAAGAAGTAGTACTGTTTTCCCCTTTTCAACATACTCTTTCCCACATATAATTCAAAGACTTTTATAGAGCACCAAAAAATATAATTATCTTGGGGACCTGTATTAACTCTGGCTCTAGACATTGCCATAATGGATGCTTCTCTCAGCCTGCTCGAGACTGTCTAAATTTAGTTAAGAATGTCAAGGATATTAAATT
>NW_007739897.1:31839-33330 GCF_000696425.1 Galeopterus variegatus
ACAATAACTAACTACATTGTATATTGACAAAATAAAAATAATAAAAAAATAAAAATAAAAATAAAATAAAATAAAAATTTGAATGTTAAATAGTAAAAAAAAAGAAGAACTTGGTAATTTACCTCAGAACTTGAAAATTTTAACTCTTTAAACACAATTCTATTTGGATTTCTGCTACGTGGCGCAGCTGCCCTCCCCGACGGCCGGGCCGAGCAGCAGCAGGACTGAGAACTGGAAGCTTGGTCCACGTGGACTTTCTGGTCACCGTGTGAGGTGGTGTACTTATGCTGGCGTCCCATGGAAGGACTCTGAAGCCAAAAGCTTTTCAGACTCTCAGACTCACTATGGTGCTGGGTTCCAGGACAACATGTCTTTGAAGAAACGAGCTTACAGGGACAAGTTTCTTCCTGAAGGATCTGTGTTTGTTGACAAAGAGACTTCATCAAGAAATATAGAAGGGCTTTGAAAGGAGAGTGCATGAGGAACTATCTCACTCTGCTCTGCCATTTTCTGTTATGTGAGATCCCTGGGTCACTGTCACCAGCACCGAGACCATCACCAGATATGTTCCCTGGACTTTGGACTTCCCAGCCTCTGAAACTATAGTTTTAAACTTGGGAATTTTTCAAAAAGGCCAGGAAAGATGGCAGTGGTGACGCAGAGATGGAGAGGAAGGCGCGTGAGTGGCCCAGCTCTGGGAGCTTTGTGAGTGACCCCCAGCCCAGCCCCGCTTGGGGGGCAAAGGCCCGCCCGGCCACCACTTACCACACCAGGCTAGGCGCCTTCAGCAGCACTGCCTCCATTTTCTCTCGGCGGAGCGGAGCTGGCCGGTGCAGATCGGGCAAGCCAGCCATCTTCACTTGGCACGGCTCCTCACTGAGCCGTGCCACTTGTGTGCCTCAGCACGGGGGTCCCCCGGGGCCTGTGGAGCGGCCACCAATCCCACTCCTCCTGTGGAACTCTGGCAGGGCTGGTGGCGTGGGGAGCCCCCGGCAACCGTCGGGAAGGCAGGGAAGAGGATCCCAGCCAGACTGTCACTCCACCACACCTGGGGCCTCGGCCCCAGGTAATCTCCATGCTTCCGGGAGGCAGATACCATCTCTGTGGCCTTCAGTTCGGAAAAACCCCAGACTGATTTCTGGTTGGGAGAGGGGTGACCGGGGTGCCCCTGAGCCCGCTTGACCCTGCCGGAGAGCTGGCCTGAGGGCCCCAAGCCGGCTCACACTGGGGGGATTCAAAGAGGAACTGTGTGTTGTGGGATCCTCCCCTGGGGGGCTCACACCCTGGTGTGGGAGATAACTCAACCACACAGGGGGCCGCAATACCGGGGGGAAGGTGGGAGGCCCAGAGAGGACCTTGACTAGGGCCGCAGGCACACCCACAGTGTCCGTGGCGGAGGCCTGAGACCCCTTCAGGGCCGGGCGGGGCTAAGAGAGGAGGATTGCAGAAGACACGCCCCAGCCTTGTACTGAGCGCACAGAGAGGGGAGGG
>NW_007739898.1:0-2935 GCF_000696425.1 Galeopterus variegatus
TATATCTACACAGTGGAATAATACTCTGCTATAAAAAATAGTTAAATACTACCATTTGCAACAACATGGATGGACAAAGAGAAAATTATATTAAATAAAACAAGTCAGACACAAAAAGAGAAATATTACATAGTCTTACTTATGTGTGAGAGCTAAATATAAATAAATAAATAAATAAATATAAAAACAAATAAAGGGGGCGGAGAAGCACAACAATCTCAGTAATTCCTTGAATTCATTAAGACAAATAAATAGATATGATGTAGTGGTGGGGGGAGGGAGAGAGGAAGGTGAGAAAGAGGAATGGGTAAAGGGACATGAAAATCAACCACAATGTATATTGAGAAGTTAAACAAAAGAAGGAGAAACAAAGTGTTCTTTCTAATTTCAAAATTTACTATAAATCTTCAGCACTCAAAACCACGTCGTGCTGGCATAAAGACAGACATAATAGAGTAATAAAATAGAATGGACAGCCCAGAAATACATCCTTGCATATGTGGTCAAATGATTTTTGACCTTGGGGCCAAGATGATTTATTGGGGAAAAAACAGTTTCAAAAAACTGTGCTGGCTATCCTCATTCAAAAGCCGTATGCCAAAATTAACTCAAAATGTTTTGAGGAAGTAAATTATGAAATACAAAGACCTAAAACTATAAAACACTTAGAAGAAAACATAGGGAAAAAACTACATGATGTCGGATTTGGCAATGCTTTTTGAATATGACACAAAAGGCCCAGACAACAAAATAAATAATAAACCAATTAATCTTCATAAAAAATATCTTTATCCAAAGATACTATTAACAGATTAAAAAGGCAACCCCAAAATGTGAAAAATATTTACAAATCAAATATTTGATAAGGGAACAGTATCTAAAACTCAACAACAATAAAAATCAAACATCTTTATTCAAAAATGAGCAGAAGACTTGAATAGATATTTCTCCAGAGAAGGTATATAGATGACCCATAAGCACATGAAATGTGTTTAACATTACTAAACATTACTAAACATTAGGAAATACAAATCAAAACTATTAGACACCACCTCACACACATTAGCATGGCATCTATTTAAAAAAAAAAAAGAAAGAAAGTTGAACAAGTGGAAAAGTTGGATTGCTGTGCACTATGGGTGGGAATGAAAAATGATCCAGACACTGTAGAAAACATATGATAGTTCCTCAAAAAAAAAAAAAAATAGAATAAATACATGAAATAGCAGTTCCACTGCTTGCTAAACCCGGCCCCACTGCAAAAAAGATAAATAAAATGCAGGGTCTCAAATATTTCTACACCCATGTTTGTAGCAGCTTGATTTACAATAGCCAAGAGATGGAAGCAACCCAAATGTCCATTTACACGTTAATGGATAAGCAAAAGGTGATATATACACTATACATACAATGGAATACTAGTCAGCCTTACAAATAGGGAATTAGCATGTTCTACAACTTGGATAAAACTTGAAAACATTATGCTGAACAAAATAAGACAATCACATAAAGACAAAATTGCTTTATTTCTCTTATATGAGGTACTGATAGTAGTCAAATTCATTGGGGCAGAAAGTGTAATGGCTGTTGCCAGGGGCTAGAGGGAAGAAATAATGGGTAATTGCTGCTTAATGGATACAGAGTTTCAGTTTTTGACATGAAAAGAGTTATGAAGAGGGACAGTAGTGATGGTTGCACTACAACATAGAAGTACTTAACGTCACTGAACTGTATATTTAAAAATCGTTAAAATAGTAAATTTTATGTTATGTGTACTTTACCACAATAACCATAACTTTAAAAATTCTCAGATTACAATTGTACAGTTCAAAGAGTTTTGATCCTTGTATTTGCCTTTGTAACCACCATATAATCAATGCAGAAAACATTTCCAACTCGAGAAATTTCCCATGTAGTTTGTTTCAGTCAATTCCCAACATACACCCCAACCCCCCAGAGGTAACCTCTTTCATCTTGGAAATCATATAACTTCTGTAGTAATATATATTTTCTGTGTGTGTGTGTCTGCACAATATAATTGTGTTCTTCTTGCACAATATACAGTTTTTAAGATTCATCCATGTTGTAATGTATATCATGAAGACATTAAATTTTATTGCTGAGTATAATATTGCATTATATAATATACCATGCTTTGTATGCCCATTCATATGTTGATGGTTACAGAAAAGGCAGTTGTGAACATTCCACACAAGATTTTGTGGAAATCTCTTTTTGTTTTTGTATATAACAAAATTATCTAGCAGTGGAATTGGTTAGTCATCCTGTGTATGTATACTTAACTTTTTAAGAAATTGCCAAACAATTCTCCAAAGCAAGCTTTATTCTACACTTCTATCAGCAATGTATGAAAGTTCCAGTTGCTTCAACAGCCACACCAGTTTTTGGTGTTTTTAGTCTTTTTGATTTTACTTATCATAATGGGTATGAAATGGTATCTTAGAGTAATTTTATTTTCATTTTCGTGGTGTCTAGTAATTTAGAGCACATTTTTGTGTGATTAATGGTCATTAGCACATCTTACGTGAAATGTTTGTTTTTGCCAATTTTTATTAGGTTATTCATTTGTTTATTTTTGATTTACAGTTCTAAATAAGTCTAAATACTATTTCCTTGTCACAGACATGTACGATTACTGTGAATACTTTCTTCCAGTCTATGGCTTGCCAATTCACATTCTTGAGTGTCTTTCGATTTGCACTTTAAATTTTGATTAATATTATTTATTATTTTTTCTTTTAGAAAAAAATGCTTTTTTATGTTTTGTTCAAGAAATCTTTGCCTATGTCGAACAGCCATTAACCTAAGTAGTCCTAGGAAATGTCCTAAGATATTAAACCAAGAAATCTTTGCCTATGTTAAGAAGATGTTATCCTAAACAGTTTTAAAAGTGTGGGTTTAGATTCAGGATTAT
>NW_007739898.1:4493-5883 GCF_000696425.1 Galeopterus variegatus
AAACTGATTTTACTTCTTTTTCCAAACCTTATGCTTTTTACTTCTTTTTCTACATTACTGAACTGGTAAGGGTATATAGGAGAAGATTAAATATAAGAGTAAAAACTCATTTCTAATCTTAAGTGGAAAGTACCTAGGCTATGGCTAATAAATATTTGTTATCTATGTATTTTCCTTAAATGTCTTTTATCAGATTAAAGTATTATCTTTCTATTTCCAGGCTGTGCAAAGTTTTTATCACAAAGAATCTTAAATGTTTTCAAATACTGGAGGGTTTTTTTTTTTTGCATCTATTGAGATGATCATATTTTTCTTTTTCTTTGATAATGTAGCAAATTTGCTTTATTGATTTTTTAAATATAATACAAACTTGAATTCTTTGGGTCATTTTGTATTATCCACTGGATTCATTTTTCTGCCTTCTGAATTTTGTATTGTTTGCATGTATATCCTACACTAAAATGGATAAAAAAACTTTAAAATAATAGATAAATAACATGTGCATTTTAATTTTAATAGATAACACTAAGTTTACTTCCATGCCTTTATAGCAAATACAAACCTACCTAGAACGTATGAAAGTGACTTTTTACCAATTCTGTAGGTGAAAAAAATCATATTCATTTTTATTTGCATTTTCATAATTATAAGTGATGTTTTACAACTTATCAAAAGTTTATAAGGCCATTTTCCTTTTATTCATATGAAATACATATCTGGGTACTTGTACCAGTTTATTTTGAATTGTGGATCTTGAAATCCTTTTTCATATGTCTACATTTTCTCCCTACATTATGGAAATTAAGCTTCCCTTTCATGATGTTAGTTGGTACAATTTTTATACAGACAAGTTTGTCATCATTTTTAATGTTTTGTTTGGTTTTTTGTTTTTTGTCTTAGTTAGAAAGACTTTACCCACTCTAAAAGTGTGTAGACACTTAAAGCCCTTTTTTTCTGAAGCATTTTTAGTCTTACATCTTACAGTTAAAGTCATTGGTAGAGCCTTTTGTTTTGACGTAAGCAGTGAAATGGCAATTAAGATTGATCACCTTTTCCTGTAGGTTCCTCGGGCATTCTTCCAGTACCACTTACCTTTTGACTGAAATGGCTACTCAATACCAATTCGTATGTGGGAGTGTGTCTAAACTTCTATTTTAGTTCACTGCTGTTTATCTTTTCATATACTAGTACCAAATGATTACTTAAAGGTTATCTTTCTCATATTTTTAGATCTGGTGGAGCCTGTCTCTGCTCCTGACCACCCCTTCTTATCCACACAGTATATTACTTTTGTTTTTTACTATGGATGTTCTTGACTAGTTCTGGTAATTTTCCATGATCTGGCTATAAATTGATAAAGATTTCGAATTTTTAACAGACCCAGTCTTAA
>NW_007739898.1:10227-10823 GCF_000696425.1 Galeopterus variegatus
AGATGTTTTAACAAAATTGGGATTTTTAATTCATACCATGATATATATTTCAATTTTGTAGGTCTTCTATAATATCTTTCAGTAACACTTTTTAGCTTTTACTGTAAAAGTATTTATTTTTAATTAAAGTATTCTGATCAACTATTTTTGGTATCTTTGATGCTATTATAAAAATTTTAATTCTATTTTTCCAATATATGTGTTTATAATGTATTTTTATGTTGACCTCATATCTTAAAACCTTTCAAATAGTTGTTCTGTATACTCAATAGGTTTTTCTGAATGGAAAATTATGTTATCTGCAAAAAACTGATTTTACTTCTTTTTCCAAACCTTATGCTTTTTACTTCTTTTTCTACATTACTGAGCTGGTAAGGGTATATATGAGAAGATTAAATGTAAGAGTAAAAACTCGTTTCTAATCTTAAGTGGAAAGTAGCTAGGCTATGGCTAATAAATATTTGTTATCTATGTATTTTCCTTAAATTTCTTTTATCATATTAAAGTATTACCTTTCTATTTCCAGGCTGTGCAAAGTTTTTATCACAGAGAATCTTAAATGGTTTCAAATACTGGAGGGGTTTTTTTTTTTTTTT
>NW_007739898.1:13118-14395 GCF_000696425.1 Galeopterus variegatus
CTCCCTGCCAGGGAGCTTATTCTCTTGTCTCCTCTGCTGTGTGAGACATTCCAATAGTTAGGAAACTTCAGAGGGAAAAATTTTAAAAAATGATACATTGAACATCCAGCGGGGCAAGTGTCGTGCAAAGTTTGTTATTAAAGGTATCTAGTATGTGAGGTCATGTGCATTGTCCTGGTATCATAAGGCAGATTTTGAAAACTGCAGAAGCTTGTTGTTGTCTTGTCCCTTTCAATGATTGAAAAACTGCACACCCATGAGTTTATAACCTGCTAATGCAATTCGGCTTCCCCAGCCTAAACCTCAGCAACTTCATGAGAACATATCCAAAGAGGAACTTCCAAATGTCACATGCAGCAACATCTGTGCCAGGGGTAAGCAGACAGGCAGAGAAGAACCGTGTTGAGTGAAACCCAGGCCTTTCTGGAGCAAAGAGAAGACAGCATTCAACGTGACAGCTCTCATCTTGAATGGAGCGTTCAAAACAGCTGCTCTGGCCAAGGGTCTTCTCATCTCTGGATTCCTAGGAAAACGTATCCCATTCTGCATGTCCTTCCTGCTCCCCTCCCCTTTCTGTCCCAGCTGTCCTCTACTGACTCCCATTTAAAACTACCTGAAGAGTTTTTTTTTTTTTTTTGAAGGATTGTGTTTCTCATTGTACATATGGTGTGAAGATCTCGAATGAGAAATATAAGTGCCTAAAATAAATACTACATGAATCCGAAGATGTATGAGGGCCCCTGGGAGCTAACAAATGAAATGCCCATCAGTCCCTAACACAGCGGCCTCCTGCAATTGCAGCTTCATGCCTTATTATGCTGGGATCAGATATACGGGGATGGCCCCAGGCAAGCTCCCTGGCTTAAGAGAGAGGCACATCAGGAGAGAGGCACATTCTCCTGGCTGTGCAGAATGGAAAGATGGGGTAAAGAGAATGGAGTTAATTAATCAATAATACGGGAAGGTTGGAGTTCTGTGACCAATCACTCCTGAATCTCGTAATAAGCCTTCCTTTCAGCTTTCAGGGGATGATTATTTATTGTGTAATGTGGTGGTCACGTGTGTATGTTTTAATTGCAGTTATTCTTGTCAGTCTAGTTAAAATTTGCAGAGTAAATCACTAAACAGATTCTTCTAAGGAAGAAAAAGTAAAAAAAAAGGCAAAGTGAGTGAGTTATTGCTGCATGTAAACTCTGAAACGTGCTTTCTATTCACGGGAGGACCAACAGGTGAAGCTGCTGAAACTGCGCAGAAACTGTGAAACATCACGGAGTTAT
>NW_007739898.1:15394-16699 GCF_000696425.1 Galeopterus variegatus
TTTGGTAATGGTTGCTATTTCTTTCATAGTAACTTTGTATGAAATGTTCATTTATGTGTGACAAGGTTAGGAAAGGCCTGAAGAAAAATCAAATTTTTATTGTAAAACTGAAGACATTTAATATGCACAATTGTACAGTAGAAAAGAGCAGCACCAATGTTTCTCAATTCTCTTTGCCTAAGTTCACACACAATTTTGTTGGTAATTTAAACATTTATTTTTTAAAAAGTACATCAGATATTGATTAACATCTATAGGTCAGGGCATGGTTAGTTTAGCATAAACTTAAAAATGATACTTGGAGTGTAGATGATGCTGTTACTATAAATGAAGAAAGGGCAAAAAGGTATTTCAATTTTCTTATTATGCCTAGTTTGTAATTCTTTCATTAAAAATAGTAATTTATTTGTTTATGCTTATCTTCAAGTGACACATTTCTATGTTTTTCTGAGGACTTGCTTATTTGACCACTCTTTAATTTAACCTGTTCCTTTCAATAATTTATACTGCCTTCTCTGTGAGGCATGGAAGAAATGATTCACATGGACCAGGTGGCCCCTCAATAGCTATCTGGAGATTCCAAACTGGGTGTCAAGTTTTAAAGGTGACTTGGAGAGGGGAAGTGAATATGTCCACTGAGAAGCTGATAAACTGTAACTCACATGAATGCAAGTTGCCGTGTTGAATTTGTCTCAGAATAAAAACAGATGCCATTCAGAGTCACCACTTTCTCTCCAACATTTCATGTTTCTTACAAATCAGTCGAGCTATAACACCACCAATTCAGAATAAAAGTCTTAGTAGGTCATTTTTTCAGTGACAGGTTCTATTGACATTTTTTTTCTAGATGTCATACCAATTTTTAAAAAAGAAAACAAGGGTAAAACATGACCATTCATTGAGGACGCCAAAGAAAACCTTCTTAATCTGATTCTCCATGGAAGTTTACTTGATGTCTTCAAATATGTTCTCCACGGTCCCACCACGGCACAGCCCACTCTGTATTTGCCAGTCCTTTTGGAGGTGAGCAACTTTGGAGCTGTCCCTAGCCCTTCTCCTCTCTACACATCATAGAACCAAGAATCTCAGTGAGCCAGGAGAGGAAGGATGACACAGACCTCAAGACTGCTGAGTCATTAGGCAGCTAAACAAGGAAAATAGCCCAAACCCCTCATAGCTAAGGGCAAAGATATGAAGCCACAAGACCGGCGGGAGCCAAGAAGAGAAAATGTTCCAGGCAGCTCAAAAGCATGTGGCTGGAGAATTCCCGAATCAGAGCTCGGATACCATTGGCTGTCCTGGTAT
>NW_007739898.1:17612-25998 GCF_000696425.1 Galeopterus variegatus
TCCTTCCTTCCTTCCTTCCTTCCTTCCTTCCTTCCTTCCTTCCTTCCTTCCTTCCTTTCTGATTGTACTTTATTTTGTCAATATACAATGTGGTTGATTATTGTGGCCAATTACCAAAACCTCCCTCCCTCCTCCCGGTCCCCCTCCCTCCCAAGAACCTCATATCTGTTCACTTGTTGTATCAACTTCAAGGAATTGTAATTGCTGTGGCTTCTTCCCTCCACCCCCCCCATTTATTTGTGTATTTATTTATTTATTTTTAGCTCCCACAAATAAGTGAGAACATGTGATATTTCTTTTTCTGTACATGACTCGTTTCACTTAATAGGTGTACTATTTCTTACCTTAACATTTTAACTCTGAAATAAAATTATTATGTCACCATAAAAATTGTATATGAGGTGATAGATATGGTTTTCTCCTATATATCATTCCTTAATTACTAAAATTAAATATATTATTTGTTCATAAACTATGTAAAATGATATTATATGACACCAGCAGTACAAATATCAGACGAAGAAAAAAGTCTTAACCAAAAGATTAAAATTATACCTACGCAGCTCTACTGTATTTTTAAAAGAAAAAGAAAAATGATTTTCCCTGAAATTTCTTAAAAACTATGTAAGAAGTTATAATTTCCATAATGCATTTTGAAAAATAAGAATGAAAATTTTATCCTAAAAGAATGCTAGGTATGTCAGAAATCTACATTTAAACTTTTGATAAATTAATTTTTATATGAATTGGTGAAAACTTATGACAATTACATTTTCATAAAAAATAAAGGATAAATATAATAAAATATACTTCAAACACATAATAAGTTGTATATTTTTGGAATTTATTTTTAATTGAGGTGTATTGGTTGTACACTTTGTGGGCTACAGAGTTGTATTTTAATACACGGGTACAATGTGTAATGATCAAATCAGGGTAGTAAGCAAATTCATCATCACAAAAATTTCTTTGTGATGAGAACATTTAAGCTCCTCTCTTCTAGACATTTGTGAACATACAATTAAATTATTATTAATTATGGATGCTTAGCAACTACTGTACATCACTAGAACTTATTTTGCCTATCTAGCTGTCATTTTGTGTCCATTAACCAACCTCTCACTATCCACACCCTCCCCAGACTCTAGAAACCACAAGTCACCTTGTGTTTTTTTTTTTTTTTTTTTTTTAGCTTCCACATGAGTGAGAACATGCTGTGTTTATCTTTCTGTTCTTAATTTTGCTTATAATGTTTTCCGGGCTTATCCATGTTGCTGCAAATGACAGGACTTCATTCTTTTTCATGACTGAGTAGTATTCCAGTGCATATATAAACCACATTTTCTTTTCCATTCATCTGTTGATGGACACCTAAGTTGGTTCCATACCTTGGCTATTGTAAATAGTGCTGCAATAAATATGGGAGTGCAGATATCTCTTCAGTATGCTTATTTCCTTTCCTTTGGATAAATACACAGCAGTGGGATTGCTGGGTCATATGGTAGTTCTAATTTTAGTTTTTTAGGAAATGCCATATAATTTTGCACAATAGCTGTACTAATTTACATTCTCACCAACAGCATATAAGAGTTAGACAATCATACTATCTGCAGAGACAGCTTTATTTATTTATCTATGATCTGTGTGCCTTTTCTTTTCTTTTCTTAGTTTATTGCATTTACTAGAACTTTGAATGCTATGTTACATAAGAGTGGTGGGAGCAGACATCCTTGACTACTTCCCAAACTTAGGGGTAAGATATTGTCTTTCATCATTAGTAACAGTGTTAGCTGTACGTTTTTTGTAATGCTCTTTGGCAAGTTGAAGAAGTACCCCTCTCTTCCTTTCAATATGAGAGTTCTTAACGTGAATCTGTGTTGAATTTGTTGAATGCTTTTTTGCATTTATTGATATGGACATGTAATTTTTCTACCTTATATGCGGTATTATATTGTTTGATCACTGAATATTAAGCCAGTCTTGCATCCCTGATATAAACTCTACCCAGTAGGGGTGGGGTTGTAATTGTGTGTGTGTGTGTGTGTATACTATACACGTATAGTAATTCTTTGAATAAATTACTGAATTCTATTTGCTAATATTTTGTAAAGAATGTTTGTATATATATTCATGAGAGACTTTGGCATGCAGTTTTATTTTCTGTAACATGTTTATCTCTTTTTCATATCAGGGAAATACTATTTTCAGTCAGTCAGGAAGTATTTTCTCATCTTCTATTTTCTGAAGGATATTGTATAGAACTGGAGTTAATTTTTTAAACATTTTTTGTACTATTCCTAAGAATTCCCCTTTCTCTGCATCCTCTCCAGCATTGGTTATTTTCTGTCTTTTTAATAATAGTCAGTCTACCTGGGGTGAGATGACATCTTATTGTGATTTTAATTTGCATTTCCCTGATGATTAGTGATGCTGAGCATTTTTTCAAGTACCTGTTGCCCATTACTTGTATGTTTTTGTTTGTTTGTTTGTTTGTTTTTGTTTTTTGAGAGATGTCAATTCAGATCATTTGCCCATTTTTAAATCAAATTATTTGGGTTTTTTGCTGTTGAGTTGTTTAAGTTCCTTGTATATTCTGGGTATTAATCCCCTGTTGGATGAATGAATAGTTTGCAAATATTTTCTCCCATTCTGCTGATTGCCTCTTCACTCTGTTGATTGTTTTCTTTGCTATGCAGAAGGTTTTTGGTTGTTGTAATCCCATTTGTCTATTTTTGCTTTTGTTGCCTGCATTTTAGATGTCTTCTTCATAGAAGTTTTGCTTAGACCAATGTCTTGGAGTGTTTCCTTTATGATTTCTTCTAGTAGTTTTATAGTTTCAGGTCTTAACATTTAAGTCTTTAATTCATTTTGAGTAGATTTTGGTTTATGGTTAGAGTTTGGGGTCTAATTTCATTATTCTACACGTGGATATCCAATTTTCCCAGCAGCATTTGCTGAAGAGGCTTTCTTTTCCCCAATGTATGTTCTTGGCACTTTTGTCAAAGATCAGTTAGCTGTAGATACGCGTATTTATTTCTGAGTTCTCTATTTAGTTCCACTGGTCTATGCATCTATTCTTATGCCAGTACCATGCTATTTTGATTACTACAGCTTTGTAGTATATTTTGAAGTCAGGTAATTCTTCCATCTTTGTGCTTTTGGCTCAGGATTGCTTTGGCTATTCGGTGTCTTTTGTGGATCCATATGATTTTTAGGATTATTTTTTTCTATTTCTGTGATGAGTGTCATTCATATTTTGGTAGGGATTGCATTGAATCTGTAGATGGCTCTAAGTAGTATGGTTATTTTGACAATACTAATTCTTCTAATCTATGAACATGGAGTACCTTTCCATTATTTTACATCCTATTTAATTTCTTCCATCTGTGTTTTGTAGTTTTCATTGTATAGATCTTTCACCTTCTTGGTTAAATTTATCCTAAGGTATTTTAGTTTTTGTTAGCTTTTCTAAATGGTATTATCTTGATTTCTTTTTCTTCTAGTTCATTGCTGGTGTATAGAAATGCTACTGTTTTTTGTGTGCTGACTTTGTATCCTGCAACTTTACTGATCTCACTTATCAGTTCTAAGAGGTTTTGGGTGGAGTCCATTGGTTTTTCTATATATAAGATCATGTCATCTGCAAATAGGGACAATTTGACTTCCTCTTTTCCAGTTTGGATGCCCTTGATTTCTTTCTCTTGCCTAATCACTCTGGCTAAAACTTTTCCACAAAAGAGCTTAAGCTACTTATATTACAATAGTGTCAATGAAAAACATTCAAATTGACACAATTTTTCAATTAACCATAAAATATCAGCAACAAATCTTTAAATGTTATTCTCATTCAATCTGTAAACCACATGGGATGGATTCTCTGTTATTAATATTAGACAATATTACTGATATTATCACACCTTATTTCTGTTAAGCATAAACAAAATGTTCACTTTAGTCTATCTTATGATTTGTTTCTTATCTCATTCAATTATATTAACCATTTGAGAACCGGCATTATGGTAATACCATATCAATTCAAAACAACAAGTTTTGGCCTTAAAAAAAAGGCCAACCAAAATATACATGGACTGAACAAAATTGACATTCTGAATTTTTGTGTATAGAAGGACACAAAAAGTACCCCATGCTTTGGAGGTCTCTTAAGAGCAGAAGTCAACCTCTGACTTTTCCTCTTATTCTTACAGGAAGCACTAATTGCAGGTGACTTGGGACAGGAAAATGGAGAGCAGAAATGCCAAAAGAAAGAAACAAGCAAAAAATTTGTCATGCTACAGCTATCTACCTGCAAAGTCAGCACTGAATTAGAATGCAATCTCAGTCCATCTGCCTGTTCACTGCCATTTTTCATCTTTCAGTTGTTTGTGTCACATTCTAGCTTTCTTCATCACAGCTCTTCAGCTCAGATTTAGCCTCCCTCTATATCAGGGACTCTCAACACTGGCACTGTTAATATTGGGGCTGGATAATTCTGCACCATGGTAGTCCGTTCTGTGCATTGGAGGATGTTTAGTATCATCCCTGGTGTCTACCTACCAGTTGCCAGTAGCATCCACACACACCTGTGACAACCAAAAATGTCTAGACATTACCATAGCTCCCTTGGGGACTAAATCTTGCCCAGTGGAGAGTCAGTGATCAAAAATCTTACCTCTCAGATTGTCCATGTTATGCATTTTCCTTGGTGCTGATGTAGGCTCTCCTTTTAGTTTAGGTTTTCAATTTACTTAGGATTAAATTTCTATTTTTTTCTTTTCCAATAGATGTAAACACACAGTCGATTCCAGCCTGCCCTTTCTTGAAGATCTTATCCCAGAGGTGGACCACATGGGAACAAGAAAACTGGTTGAGGCTTAGGATAGAGACAAAAGTAAATTGGCGTAGAGTTGTGATAAAGTGGTGAACAGAGGCAGTGTGAGAAACGGGAACCCGAAGTATAAATCTGCAGAAAGAACCCCATTCTAGAATAGTCTGGCTGGCAATCTCTCACACGGGATTTTTAAGCTCTATCCCCAAATGTTGGGTCAATCTTCATTGTATGTCTCCTCCCAACTTGCCAAAGTTACACTTACTATTTAAAAAACAAAATAAACAGAACATCAACAACAATAAAAGACATAGATGATTGAAACATTAAATAGTTGAAATCCATGAGTGCATAACAATAATTTTAACAACTCATTTGTCATCTTTGGATGTTTCTATGGAACACTTATTGTTTTTAACTAATATTTTTTTAAAAAATAGAGCAAGTCTGTACCCTGTCTTTTCTATTTAATTCATACCTCAGGATACCTCATGTAGTTGATGAGGGGAAGTGTGTCTTTATGAAAAAATGCAGCTAAAAAATAAATAGAATTAAAATATCACCATTTTGTAACTCTGGTAAATTAATAAGTGTAAGTAATCGTTATCAAATAGCTGATGAGACTTTTAAAAAGAGAGAAAGTAGTCATTTGATGTTCTTTGATGCTAAACATTACTTTTAAAAAAACATTTTACTTCTAATTTTTTGTTGCTGGTACACAGAAATAAAATTACTTTTATTAATTTGAAATTATACCCTATATGCATGCTAAATTCACTCATTAAAATAGCATTTTTTTGTAAATTCCTTTCAATTTTTTAAGTACACAACTTTGCTGTCTGTTAATAATGACAATTTTATTCTAAGATGAAATTCATCAGTGCACACATCTATGGAGCTCAGTATACCTGAAGTAGGACACAAACAAATAAAAACACAACTAGGAATTACAGATGACTGAAAGCCAAAAATAATGAGCAAATCTTAAAAGTAGCTATAAGGGAGAAAAATTCATCCATGGAGACTGGATGAATGATAGTTGCTTTTCCTCAAAATCAACGTGGGTTAGACAATAATAGAAAATGCTCTCTGAGAATGTTGGGCACGACAATGTCATGTCCAAGATGTGATGATATGATATTAAGGAGAATGGTGATGAAGAATCCACATATTTGAAAATATTTTGTCTTCTCTATTTATGCAAACATTATCGTATTATCTTGTAAATCAAGGAAACTGCCTTAGGAAAGAACAGAATAGATCACTGTGTATGAAAGTGATTTGTGTTACTCCTGCTAGAAATCAACCCCACAAATGTTCTCCATGACCTACCATGAAGACTTGGAAGTGCATTATTAAAAATTCATTCCTTAGATTTTAGGTATTGACCTTCTTTTAAGTGCAAATAGTGCCTACAAGTAAAACCTTGAAGAATTTAAGTTACTGAGTAAATAAATCCATTATGTACTCAAAACAGATTTTCATTTAGAAAAAAATATTAAGTCATTGGTTTTGATAGGAAGGTGAGAATAAACATGCCATATTTTATGCACACATTCACTTATTATCTAATTAATCATAATTACAAGTCAATATATTTGATGCACATCTAAAATAATGTTTTAAATGTTCCATAATGTTGATATCTGTTATTAAATGTATTGTTACTTTCATCTCTTGTTTTACATATTTTCATATATTTGTCATTTGCATGTTATTTTTTTCTATTTTTTAATATTTTCACTAATATTGCAAGATCAAGTACAACCATCGATTGTGTATCTGTTCTCTTCATTTATTTTTATTTATATCAATCACTCAGTGGTAGACATTGGGGTGGCAATTACATTCATGTATTTTAATTTATAATTCCTTTCTGATACAAGTAAACTTACTGAGGACCATGATAGTTAAGTTTTCTTAAACTTATTTTTAATGCACCTAGGGTCTTAAACTGACATTTAGGAACATTCTTATTTATTCATTCATATGTTAATTTACTCAAATTAAAATGCACATTACATTTATATCAAACATTAATACAGTTAGTTAATTAGTTAGAAAATACTTTATGCTTTATTTTCATGGAGAGTAAAGTGTAACAGTTGAAGGGATCATATTTATGTTCTTTATGTTGGGAAGTGGCCACCACGTGAATTCTGCAAACATACAGGGAAGAAACGGTGTGTGGTGCGAGAGTTCTAGACAAGAGACTTTCCCTGCTCCTTGCTGTGAGATCCTGGGGATGCCGATTAACTTTTTTGAGCCCCGGTTCCCAAAACTGTCTTCTGAGCTCTGCAGAGTAGAGTTATTCCCAAGGCATATCCCATACTGAAAAGTTTCTCATTACTTATTTTGTAAATAGTAACATCATCAAGAAGCAAAAGCATCAGATGCCATTTCACCTTTGAGCTCTCCTAAACTTCTCTCAGTAGACTGAAGTAAAATGCTGATAAACCAACTTCCACTGAAGATGAATTTTTCAAGCAGCTGACAATAAAAAGAAAATCCAACTAGTTTAAAATTTTACAAGAGTCTCCTAATCCTGAGAAATTTGAGAGCGTACTATTTCTGAAAGCTGGATGCATCAGAGACTATAGTACATAAACTTTCCTTTCTTAAGAAAACGACGCAGAACTGCGTCACCAGTTAACTGCAGGGAACTCCAGGAGGACCGGTTAATACTTACTGACCAGAGGGCTGCCGGAATGAATCTGTAAAGTACACAATCTTCTACTGAGTAACTCTGTTACATTTGTATCATTGCTAAAGGCTTGCTATTTTAAAAAAAATATTTTAATTTGCCAATATACAATGTAGTTGATTTTCAAGTCCTGTTACCAATTAAAGTTTACTATTAAAAAAAAAAAAAAGAAACTTAAAACATATAATGTTTTTACTTTATATATATAAAAAAATGTTGGTATAACCTAGTTCATCACCTTCTATATGACAAGGCCAAGATTTCTCATTCCTTTTAATTTCATTTCTCTACTTCCAAAATCCCTTTATTTTAGTGATTTTTTCCTACTATGAAAAGAAACAGGAAGTTTTCATAGAGAGTTTTTCTCTAGAAGTAAGGCCATCGACAACCTCAGAGTCACAGAAAGCAGCTGTCCCTTTTCTGGGACTAGGGCGCCCAGTGTGTGTTATCAATCCTACGGTGGATTATATCCGTGTAAGTAGGTACGGTTGAAGCTCTGCTTGGCTTCTCTCAAGCTTTGTGAGCGCCACTTATCCTAAGAGGTTAAAAGTCAGTTATGGAACACGGTAGGTCATGCTATTTGAGACAACAATGTTAAAGGGACCCACAGAATCTCTCTGAACTCTCTCTGCCTAGCTCCAAATTCCATCTAATCATCTCTTGTACATATGAAACTCTGCTTCCTGTAGACCCAGTGTTTTGAAAGCTGCAAGCATCCAAAGAAAAGCACAATTTTAAAGCATGGATCAAATGTCTTTCACTTTTCCATCATTCCAGTAGAGTATCCCCTTAAGAATAATGTGATCAATGTAAAAGCACATATTATTGAAAAGAATTTACAAGGTTTTTGCAGCACA
>NW_007739898.1:26998-33316 GCF_000696425.1 Galeopterus variegatus
TTAAGTCATTGGTTTTGATAGGAAGGTGAGAATAAACATGCCATATTTTATGCACACATTCACTTATTATCTAATTAATCATAATTACAAGTCAATATATTTGATGCACATCTAAAATAATGTTTTAAATGTTCCATAATGTTGATATCTGTTATTAAATGTATTGTTACTTTCATCTCTTGTTTTACATATTTTCATATATTTGTCATTTGCATGTTATTTTTTTCTATTTTTTAATATTTTCACTAATATTGCAAGATCAAGTACAACCATCGATTGTGTATCTGTTCTCTTCATTTATTTTTATTTATATCAATCACTCAGTGGTAGACATTGGGGTGGCAATTACACTCATGTATTTTAATTTCTAATTCCTTTCTGATACAAGTAAACTTACTGAGGACCATGATAGTTAAGTTTTCTTAAACTTATTTTTAATGCACCTAGGGTCTTAAACTGACATTTAGGAACATTCTTATTTATTCATTCATATGTTAATTTACTCAAATTAAAATGCACATTACATTTATATCAAACATTAATACAGTTAGTTAATTAGTTAGAAAATACTTTATGCTTTATTTTCATGGAGAGTAAAGTGTAACAGTTGAAGGGATCATATTTATGTTCTTTATGTTGGGAAGTGGCCACCACGTGAATTCTGCAAACATACAGGGAAGAAACGGTGTGTGGTGCGAGAGTTCTAGACAAGAGACTTTCCCTGCTCCTTGCTGTGAGATCCTGGGGATGCCGATTAACTTTTTTGAGCCCCGGTTCCCAAAACTGTCTTCTGAGCTCTGCAGAGTAGAGTTATTCCCAAGGCATATCCCATACTGAAAAGTTTCTCATTACTTATTTTGTAAATAGTAACATCATCAAGAAGCAAAAGCATCAGATGCCATTTCACCTTTGAGCTCTCCTAAACTTCTCTCAGTAGACTGAAGTAAAATGCTGATAAACCAACTTCCACTGAAGATGAATTTTTCAAGCAGCTGACAATAAAAAGAAAATCCAACTAGTTTAAAATTTTACAAGAGTCTCCTAATCCTGAGAAATTTGAGAGCGTACTATTTCTGAAAGCTGGATGCATCAGAGACTATAGTACATAAACTTTCCTTTCTTAAGAAAACGACGCAGAACTGCGTCACCAGTTAACTGCAGGGAACTCCAGGAGGACCGGTTAATACTTACTGACCAGAGGGCTGCCGGAATGAATCTGTAAAGTACACAATCTTCTACTGAGTAACTCTGTTACATTTGTATCATTGCTAAAGGCTTGCTATTTTAAAAAAAATATTTTAATTTGCCAATATACAATGTAGTTGATTTTCAAGTCCTGTTACCAATTAAAGTTTACTATTAAAAAAAAAAAAAAAGAAACTTAAAACATATAATGTTTTTACTTTATATATATAAAAAAATGTTGGTATAACCTAGTTCATCACCTTCTATATGACAAGGCCAAGATTTCTCATTCCTTTTAATTTCATTTCTCTACTTCCAAAATCCCTTTATTTTAGTGATTTTTTCCTACTATGAAAAGAAACAGGAAGTTTTCATAGAGAGTTTTTCTCTAGAAGTAAGGCCATCGACAACCTCAGAGTCACAGAAAGCAGCTGTCCCTTTTCTGGGACTAGGGCGCCCAGTGTGTGTTATCAATCCTACGGTGGATTATATCCGTGTAAGTAGGTACGGTTGAAGCTCTGCTTGGCTTCTCTCAAGCTTTGTGAGCGCCACTTATCCTAAGAGGTTAAAAGTCAGTTATGGAACACGGTAGGTCATGCTATTTGAGACAACAATGTTAAAGGGACCCACAGAATCTCTCTGAACTCTCTCTGCCTAGCTCCAAATGACTCGAGCCACTGGTACAGCTGCCATAGCCAGCACCGTGAGCACAGGCTCAGGGGTCAGTGTGGGAATCATGACATACATTCTTTCATCTGCTTCTGAATCAGTGGAAGTTAAAACAAAGCATCAATTATAGTAGATTCGGAAGACTTTGCTCCAGGGCTCTGAACTCTCTCTGCCTAGCTCCAAATTCCATCTAATCATCTCTTGTACATATGAAACTCTGCTTCCTGTAGACCCAGTGTTTTGAAAGCTGCAAGCATCCAAAGAAAAGCACAATTTTAAAGCATGGATCAAATGTCTTTCACTTTTCCATCATTCCAGTAGAGTATCCCCTTAAGAATAATGTGATCAATGTAAAAGCACATATTATTGAAAAGAATTTACAAGGTTTTTGCAGCACAAGGAGCATGACGTCCTTCTCTACTGTGAAATGTGTCACTACAGATCTCTTAGATAACACATCCCATTGAAAAGGCGAGGGCAAATTACAAGTTAAAACCTGAAAAAGTATCTCCCAAGGGCATGTCTCCTCTTTTGATTGTCATGGCCACCGTGATTCTAATCACTATTATTAGACATTGAGAGAACACCACAATTGAATAGTGTTCACATATATATACATATTTTTTTTAAAAAGTAAGATTTTTTCTTTATTATTTTCTGAGCTTAAAAATGATAGACATCTCATACTAGAAAAAAGTTTAGAGCTCTTGTCAATTTAATCATGGGGCCAGAATTATTTTTGCATTTGCTGTGTTCCTTTCTGTAAGAGGGGAACTAAATCAGAGGTGAGTAAAAGCACACTTGTACGATCATGCTTTTAATGTCACTTGCATATCCAGTACGTGAAACCATGCCATGGAAACACTTTGGTGATTAATCATGGTTTATAGATTTACCAACATATTTGCAAAGTCTGAAGAAATAAAAGCATGTGCTCCAACTGTGGACCATCCCACAATGGTGTTCTTGGCAAGTCTGGAGCACCTCCTTGCTCTTCTTCCCTGACCCCTTTTATCCTTTTCATTGCCAGTGCCAGGTTTTACCATATCATGTTCCTCATCTGGATATTGAGTTCCTGATACCAAGTCTTCCTGATCTAAATTCTTGGCAGCACTATTAAACTGATATTGGATTTTTCCCTACTGTAGGGAATTTTCTTTCTAATTTGCCAAATTACTCTGTGTGGTGTGTGTGTGTGTGTGTGTGTGTGTGTGTGTGTGTGTTCAGTATACTCCATAGTGGTATATAAGCCATGTATGCTAATAATACAATGACTTAGGGTGTTGAGTACTGGGATATTAAAAATACTGTAAGCTTTCAAAGGCTAGTAATGCTGGAATTTGGATTTTCAGGTAGAATACCTTTTTGATGTTACTTAAATAATCTACTATGGCCATGTACTTATCTATTTGGTATGACCTATGTGGTCTATTTTTGTAGGATTTTGCTCTCTATTGGACTGAACATATTATCTTTGCAATTGTTAAACTTAAAACTTAAACTATGACTTTGCAAACTATAATGTTCTGCATACATACAAATTAGATTTGATTTTATATATTTACCATGACAATTCACAGATTTGTACTACTCATTTCAAGTGAGACAGCACTAGCTTAATGATGCTTTCTTGGAATCAATGCATCCAAATCCTCAGATATAGCCTTCTAGCCATTATCACCAGAGCAGGAGATACACAGAATCACCTGCATCATGAAGCAATCCCTGGAACTCAACAATTGCCATTGATACCTGCACACAGGGCCCTCTTTGCTTTCTGTGCACAGTGTGGTCACTCTTAGTAAGTTATATGGCAGAACACCAAAATGCATTACCAAGCTGGCTGATTTAATTGTCCTAGGTGTATATTCAATGTTTGATAAGAGTTCTGATCAGCCACAAACCATTGTATTCCAAGACTTCAGACATAATGTTTTTAAACCTAGAAATCAACTTCCTTATGGATTTGTTATTAGTTTAGAACTAGTAACAATTTACACATATGCTGCTTTTTCTTCTCATAGAAGGTTTCAGAAAGTCAAGGATGTGAAAATTATGGGATACAAAGCAGAGGCCAGCATGGATCAGCTTTTAGTCTTTGGAGCTCAATGTGGCAATATGCAAAGTCTTCAGCCTCCTCTCTTCTTTTCTTTTCTCTTTCACATTCCCAAGCTCTATTAATTCCTAAGGAAGACAAGAAAACAAGATCAGCATATTGTTGAGGCTGTTCAGCCCCGAGATCTCTAGGTAGGCTTCCTTCAAAGATATTTTAAGAAGCAGATTCCTGCTTCCACTAAAGCTTCTACCATGATCTCTGACAAATTTCCTGAAACTTAGTTTCTTCACATACAAATATGAAACGTAAGAAATCATATTTTTAAAATTTCAATAGATGTCACAGGAAGGGTTCTCTGGAAGCAGGCTCTGAGTCTGAATTTGGTGTTTAGATTCTTTACTGGAGCAATCATTTTGCAGGGGAAGCAGAATCAGGCAGAGAGAAGTTGAACCTGCAAGCAAGACAAAGAATTAGTTAAGCGTCTGGAGAGGAAACAACTTGTCACAGTGGGTGCTAAGTGGTTGTGGACTTTATATACCTCTGTGCTAGTAACTGGACATGCGTGGCCCTGAGAACCCATGCTCTTGGGTGAGGCATCTCTTGGCAGCTGAGGCAAACCCTGACACAGCAGACAGCCAGGACAAGAGCATCTTTGGTGGGGGGTCTCGGAGGCCTGTCTCCATGTCTACCACAAAAGGAGTGAGGTAGTATTGTGAAGGTACCCTGCACTTCAAATGTAAGACATTTTCTGAGCCGGCAATAAACATTTGCTATTTTCCTTATCTAATATCAAAATACACCTCAGTGAGAGGAGACAGACAGGCAGAGCACAGAGGGTTTTTAGGGCTGTGAAACCATTCCATAGTGGTTAATACCTGCTGTTGTATCTTTGACCAAACCCATAGAATGTACAGCACCAAGAGTGAACCCTAATGTAAAACTGTGTACTTTAGTTAATAATAAGATACCAATAATGACTCATCAGATGTAATAAATGTGCCATTCTGGTACAGGATGATAGTGGAAAGCTGGGCAGAAGGTATATCGAAACTTTCTATACTTTTTGCTCAATAATTCTGTGAACCTAAAACTTCTCTAAAATAAAGTCTGTTAAAAATAATAAAAATGGTAGGGTGTTTCCAAATACAACAGACTGAACACAGTACTGCCATCACAGATTTTATTTGCTAATGTGGGATACACAACAACTCAGACTGGAAGGGCATGCATTAATTTAGCCATCCCCCTGATTTTGTACATAACGTTATTTTGAAAGCTCGGGCAAAAGTCAAATGTATAAAACTGAAATATGATCAAACAAACAAAATACATCTAACCTACACCACCTTTGTGCAAATTAAAAATGCACCTCTGTGGTCAAATGATTAGAGAATATGGCTCCTCCCAGTGAGTAGAAAGCACCACACAGAGCAGGTGCAATACTTGGTGTAGGGAAAGTGAAATATAAGTGGTCAGGATCCCTCAGATGTTCAGAATCTTGCTGAGCATTTGAGGTAAATATGATAACTATGCACATGTGCCCAGGTGTTCCTTGGTTGTTGTCTGACGTAATTGCGCATGTGCACCCAGGTGTTCCTGGGTTACCAGACGAATATAAAGGATGGATGGCTCTGATCTACAGGGGCTCCTTCCCCTGGGTCACCCCTGGGAGGGGCGAGGGCCACGGGGAGGCTGCTACTGCAGCTGCAAGCTCTTGCTGCCAGGGCCCTGGGATGTTCCTGGAGGCCACCGCCGCTGCTGCTCCTGAGGAGGCTGAGGACTGAGCTCACATTAGAATGAACCTGTCAATTCTGCCAGTGGCTCCCGGGATCCTTCCCAATTACCTAGCTCGCAAACTGAATGTGACCCAACAGGCACATGAGGGGTCTGTGACCCAGTCTGTACAACGGGTTTGAAGTGTCTGCGAGCCCTTGCCCAACACTGGGTGGGTGGGGCAAGGCTGGCATCCCCATGTAATGTGCAAACTGCAACGCTACGTGACACAGACTATATCATATTCACTTGGCGACTTCAACATGTAAGTGATGAAATCACCCACTACCAGAGCTTCTGTGTTTGGTCTTCTCTGTTCAAAGGTCATCCTCTGCAGTCACCGACTCTCAACAGCCATGAGAGTTACCAGCAGTGGGCCATTTATACAATATCCACTTTGAGAATTGTACATTCTCACCCACATCTCCTATTATTCCAGCTCAGTTACCCTCCAGCTATTCCTCAGTGTCCAATCATTTATCTTCTCACTTCACCATCCTGACACCTGCACTTTCTTTCTGAACTAGCTGAGAACTCATGGTTTGGACATAAACCACTCCCTTCAGCATTTTAAGTTCCTTACTCATTCTTTGAAACACTATATTCACCTGCCAATGCAGAGCCTGTTTAATTAT
>NW_007739899.1:0-17030 GCF_000696425.1 Galeopterus variegatus
GAGTCAGGCAGAGAAAAAGAAATACCACATGTTCTCACTCATTGGAGGGAGCTAAAAAAAAACAAACAAATTAATTCACCCACAAACACACACAAAAAAAACCCGGGGGCTGGGGGGCGGGGAAGAAGATATAACAACTATACTTTTTTGAAGTTTTTACAACAAGTAAACGGAAAGGACATTCTTGGGGGGGAGGGGGGAGAGGGAGGAGGGCGGGAGGTGTCGGTGATGGGCCATAATAATCATATACTTTGTATATTGACAAAATAAAAATTAAAAAAAAATAAATAAATAAATAAAATAAATTGTTCCCTGGAGGGAAAAAAAAAGAATAACTGATTGTTCTAAAATCAGAAAGAAAAAAAAGTAGAACAAATGCAAATGAATATATTAAAAAGATTGTAGGAGGTTTGCAAGAAAGGAATTTTATGTGTAGTTAAGCTGCTAAGATTGAATGGATGTCCTTATAAGTTTAAAAAAATGATGAGCCTTGATTTCAAAAGTGTACTGGTGCAAAACTACAGTGACAAAGTTTTCTTGAGTTATTGGTCTGTTCTGATAAAGAAATTGTAAAAAAGTAATCTTTCTAGGAGGCAATGTTTTTTTCCTTCTATCAAAATAATTTCCTGTGCTTCATGTTAACTTTATAAGGTCTTTAATTAGTTAAGAAAACTGAGTCTTCTCAACATTAAAAGAGCTAAGTTTTGTTCAGAACTATATAACCTTCTTTATTTGCCTTTGAAATCTTTGATAGTCACTTAAGTTAAATAAATAACTTGATATTGTTCCATAATGATCTTTGATGTCATTTAATCAGATGTTCTAACCTTTTAATATTGTTAACTTCCCCAAACCAATTTCTAAATAAAGTCTTTTTGACCTTAAACTAACCTTGAGAGTTTTCAGAGGGCCCTGGAAAATTTCGAAAGATTTTGTTCTCTGTCTCTATAAAAAAGATACTAAATTAATTAGGTTTATTTGATATACTAAATTTCATGCAGAGCATTGTCAAATTAGAAGGGATGCTTAACCTTCTTTATGTTTATTTGTATGGATATATGTTAGTAATATATGTTACAGAAATTATATGAAATTTCCAGGAACTTGATAATGTTATACATATATGTCAGATATATAATATTATTATATATGCAATGTACAATGTTATCGGTTATAGTTCCCATTATCATATTAAAATGTTGTATTCCACCGAAATAATCAAACTTCCTTGTCAGTTGCATCATTTTTTATTACAAACACTCACGAGATCTTTAACCACAGCCATTTTAAGTCTTTTGTCATTTGCAGACAGTTGTTGTCTTACTCTTATACTTTCCTGAAAGCTTTTGCAAGCAAAGACTCTGACAAGTAAAAATATCTGATACCTTTAAGATCATGCCATTGGACTGGGTAAGAATTTTCAAAACTCTAATAAAGAAACCAATGTGTTTAGGAAACTGCTAACCCAAGCTCAAGCAGAACAATAATTACTTTTATGTGACTCAATAAACCGATAAAGGATGATTACGAGTTTCATTTTGAAAAATTGCCTGTCCTTTAATGTTTTCTTTTCAAATTTAGTGAATTCCTTTCCCTTTTCTCTTAAGCTATGTATAGCTTAGAGCTATTTGGTAAAGTATGACTTTGCAAATAAAAATGAAATATTTATTATTTTTCTCCTTACCTGATCTCTCCAAAATTCAGAAACTCTTACTCCAATATTCAGAAAATGTTATGTTCATGGCAATGTAGTTATGTGCATAGGGTCAGTAAGAATCTGTTCTTTCTGTAACTGGATATAATTGGAAAAACTGGTTATATTACCAAGGGTTTCATTGGAACATCCAGTTCTAAGTAGTTAAGGTTGACTTTATAGAGCCAATACTTACAAATCCCTCTTACAATAAAAACAAAAAAGTAATAACAAAAAATAAATAAACAAAACAAACTGATACCTAGATTGCAGGATTCCTAGCCTTTATAATTGAGAAAGGAAGGTCACTTCCTGGCAAGCTTGGGAACCTGAAAATATAGTGGAAACAATAAGAGAAGAATTTATAGAAATCTGTAGGTATTGCAGATATGAGATGAGGGTAGGCTAGCTCCCTAGCCTCAAAGACTTATTTTAAAAGTCTAATTTAAGGTTCTTTATGAAAAGTTTCATCAAAGCAAAATTTTTTAAAAAATAAAAATAAAATAAAATATTAAAAAATTTATAGTCAATTACCATTCTTGCTGCTCTTAGGTAAATAATCAGGCTGTTTAACAAGACCAAACTTATTTTGCAAAACATTAGTCTTACTGTAATTATATTTGCTAGAAATGAGAGTGACTGTAGAGAGAAAAATTATGTTTCAATGGAAAACTATAGCTAACCCTTACAGGTATTAAGTTCTAGTCCTGCTTATTGTATGTAAGGTTTTGTTAACTACCTGTAAACAGGACTGGATCATAAATTCTTATAGTTTCCTCCAATATCTGACTATAATTCACCAAATTAATGTTCCCAATTTTTCTCCCTCCTAACCTGAAAACACTGAGAACTAAAAATTAACTTTTCCTAAAGCCCTGAAGGCTGAAGCTGGAGGATTTGATATAAACTTAAGAGAAATCATCACAACAGATCATGTATAAACAATCTTGCTGCTGGGCCACTCAGAAATTTTACTGGAACACCCAATGACATACCAAAGATATTCAAACTGCAAACATGAAAAATCCATCAGATTGCCACTGTCATCTTCACTCCACCATCTAAAAATGCTTCAAGCCCAAATCTAGAAGTTTTCTTCAGTTGGCTGTCCTCTGGCCTCAAAACCAAGGTTTATAATTTGCTCCAATCATTAACTTTTGTTTTTATTTTGCTTATGTGTGTGCACATGTGTGCATATACATATATATATGCGCGTGCACACACACACACACATATTCCTAATTAAATGTCTGATTGCTCACACCATGCAGAGACCTAACTTATGTGGTTGCATATTCCCACCTATACCATTGCCTTCTGAAATGAGACACAATCATTTAACTGGACAGAACTCTTCCCAGGACTGAGAGACTAATTCAATAGGATATGGAACAATCCACCAACTCAGCTTCTGAATTGTAAAACTTATTGGGAAAGTTTCGGATATAGTAATGATGGGGTTCAGCATGTGCTACCCCAAAATATGATACCATGGCCTATTGAATAATTTTAGCTGAAAGCATTTGAGAAATAGCAGGTGCTGAAAGGATTCTTTGAACGTCTCTTCTAACACAGGTCTTAAGACCCTCATATGAGAGGTGCCCTCTCTATGCCCAGAGAAAAGGAGCCTCCTTGTCTCCAAAGATGGAGGGATAACAAGAGCAATCTGAATGAACAGGCCTTGATAAATTTCTTCAATTTACCACACAACTCATACCCTTTTGTCTTATCACATTTTCCCAGAACTTTTCACTTCTCAAAAAAGTGAGTATAAAAACACTCAGGTTTAACCATTTATTTGGGTCCCTATTTTTTTATAAAAGCTCCTTATCACATAAATTTCCTATTTAATAAATTTGAATGTTTTCCTCTTGTTAATCTGTCTTTTGTTACAGAGCCCTGGTAGAGAACCTAAAAAGGTAGAAGAAAAATATTTTTTCCTCCCTTATGCTTTCTAATCTTCAGGTGAATAGAAATAGACTTCTTTACTCTTGTACAAGAAACAAATCTTAACATTAAAAATAAATAATCTCATCATTTCTTTTTTTTTTTTTGAGACCAGCCGCACTGCACTCAGCCAGTGAGCTCACCGGCCATCCCTATATAGGATCCGAACACGCAGCGGAAGCGCTGCTGTGCTCCCAGCGCCACACTCTCCCGAGTATGCCACAGGCTCAGCCCTCATCATTTCATTTCTTAAATGATCCAAGTATCATTAAGTTATAATTTCATGGTCTGGTTAAGAGAAAAGAAAACCATCTTTAAGATAGTCTGATCAGCAACACAAAACTATTATATTTCTACCAAAACATCATTTTTTTTTGCAACTGATGGGAAGATTTAAATGATTTTAACACTAGTGAGAATCTCATTCAAAAAATTTTTAATGTCCCACATTACACTAGCACCTCCAAAAAAAAATATTATGAATCGAGGTTCTGATAAAAACCTCTGCATTATTCTAAAATTAAACAACAGTATTATTCCTACATTTTACCAGATATTATTTAACAAATTAGGAATGTATTATTTAGCAAATTAGAAGGAAAGTAGTCAGTGAAGAATTTTTATTGGGTCACACTATAAAGAATGTTGTTAAGATTAGATCTTAAATATAACTACTCTAACAACGAGTCAGCAAGGTCCCCCACGTTGATAATTTTTCTTCATTACCTCTAACACTTTTATTTAATTAAAACTTGACTATTTCCAAATGAACCTGAAAATAGTTTTCAAAGACAGACATAAATGTTTTGCATACTAACAAAGGACAGTGTTTAAATAGTCCTATGCATGCATTTGCAGAGAATATGTAAGTACTTATAGATATTGTAGTGAATCAAAATGAAATTGACACTTCATTTAAATCACTTTGAAAAGATTAAAGAGGTGTCCTTAGCCACTGGATATGAAGTATTTTACTAAACTTCCTTTTAGAGGAAATGCTTTAAGAACACAAGTTATATTAGCTTTAATGTACACCACAACAAGAAACATAAAATATTGTCATAATAAGAACATTCAGTTGAAGAATTGCTGTCCCCAGGCAACACAGAGAATGTTATCATTAGGTTTTGTAAAATAATAAATATTTGATATTCTTATAGGATCCACAACAACTCATGCTTTTGTGAACAATGATATTAGCTCTTAATACTCTTACGCTTATTTGTGTTTTTGATTAAGCATTTATTAATTCTAACCACAAAAGGTCATGGAGATTGTTGACAACCAAAAAAATTGATTAAATATTAGAGAATTTATTTGAGTAATGTATTGTTTAAATAATAAGACTTGTTTTAATTAGCATTTTCCATTGCATATTTGTTTATATCCAGATAAGGGAATACTTTACATGCAGACTGGTGAATTACTTTTATGCAAAGTTTAGAGAAACAGTGGACACCTGAAATAACCATAAATCAAAAAACATGATAGTTTGCTAATAATGACCATATTTTACCCTGGAAGTACAGGTTAAAACTGTAACATATACCTTACCTATGCACTATGCTAAAAAAAAAAAATTGTTATACTATTTTCTTATGTACCATTCCCTCAAGGAGCTTCTAATGTCTTTGGGAAAATTAGATCAGTGTACATAGAAGAATCTCAGAATCCAAGTTAGTGTAATATGAGCAAGCACTAAATATGTTTTAATTATTAAATATCAAACTTCACACAATTCCAAGACTGAATGCATCTCTGGTACATGTATGTATACGTCCCTTTAGCTGAGGACCTAGGAAGAACATGATTCCTGTTAGAAATGAAAATTATTAACAGATCTTTCAAAAGTTCTAAGGGCAGTATAAGAAATAACAACTAAAGATATCTAACTCATATATAATCCAACATTTAACTATTCATATCCAAATTCTAGTATTAATGAGCATCTCTTCCACAAAGCAAGCTATGACTTAAGACTTACTTTTCAAAAGAAGGAATTCATATGTAATGGAGTTTGGATGTGTTGTCCCCTCCAAAACTCATGTGGAAATTTGATCCCCAATGTGGCAGTGTTGGAAACTGATTGAGTCATGGGGGCAGATCCCTCATGAATGGATTAATGCTCTCCCTGGGGGAGGGGGGATTAATGAGTGAGTTCTTGCTCGATTAGCTCCCGCGAAAGTTGGTTGTTTAAAAAGACCTTGGCATCTTCTCTCTCTCTCTCTTGCTTTCTCTCTTCATGAAGGTATACCTTCTTCATTTGGCTTCTCATAGACATAAACACTTGGGAATTTCATGTTACTCAGTGGTCATTCCTTCTTTTCTATTTTTCTGCATCCTGCTCCTCTTCCTGGATTCAAAATACTAAGCCCAGAGTTCAGTCCTCTGATCTCTATTTTCACTTTATCTTATCATTATATGTTTAAATGCCATCTCTCTTCTGTTGCCTAATTTTTTTTCTCTTCAGTCTGAACATCTCCCCTGAACCAGACATGTATATCCTCTGCTTACCTGGATATGTAATCTGATTCCCAAACTCAGAGTGTACAGAACCAAATTAATACTCTCTTCACACATTCAATTCTACTTCAACCCTAGTATTCCTGAGGCTGGCTGGTTGCTCAGTTGATTAGAGTGTGGTGTTATAACACCAAGGTCAAGGATTAAAATCCCCTTACCAGCCAACTGTGGGGGGAAAAAAAAAGCCTAATATACTTCATCTAATTAATTAACACCAGCATTGATAAAATTCCTGCAGTCACTTTTGATTTCTATCTTTGTCTCACATAACAGAGTAAATCCTGTCAACTCTTCCTTCAAAATATATTCAAAATCAAACTACTTTCCACAATCTCCTCCAATTCCAGCTGTGCTCTAGGCCAACATCAGCTGTCACCCAGAACACTTCAAGAGCCTCCTAACATGTCCCTCTGATTCCATTCATGTTCATCTGAAGCTTATTCCCTTCACAGCAACCAGAGTGATCTTTTAAAAACAGAAATCATATGAAGTCTCTCTCCTGCTCAGAGCATGCGGATTGCTTCTCCAATACATTTAGAATAAATGTTCAATCCTTACCAGGACCCATCTGGAAATAATTAATTAATTAATTAAGGACTGACCCCTTTACTTGAAGACATATAATATAGAAGTTGAAAGGCTTTGCAATGAAACCAAGTAGTTCGAAATTCTAACTTATTCTTTTAATATATGCATGCTATTTTATTGTATGAATGTAGCATTTATCCAGCCAGTCCCCTATTGGCATGCATTCAGCATCTTCCATCATGAGGCAACAAAAGACAGTGCTGCAACAAACCTCCTTGCACATACAGCCACATGTACTGATGTGTTGATTTACAAAGAAATTACAAGCATTAGCCCCCAGATTACTGGAGATTACTCCAGATTAGCCTTCTAACTTGCGTACCTGTTCTGTCATTGTCCTTTTATGGGGTATCTAAAAATATAACAGTGTTCTGCCCCAACCAATGTGTGCTCTCTTGGTGCCCTTGGAGCAAAAGACAAACACCTTTAATGGCATCAAAGTTGCTCTGAGAATTGCTCATCTTCACCCTCAGGATAGTTGGGACCTCATCTACCACTCCCCACAACATTCACTTTATTCCAGACACACTGGCTTCCGCACCATTCCCCAAATCCAACATGTAATCCACCACCTTGGAATTCTTTGCACCTGCTTGTTCCCCCTACTTGGAAATCTCTTTGCTCAGGTCTCTACATGCCCCTCTCTCTCGTTTCCTTCAGGTCTCTACTCACATATCACTGTCTCAGTGGGGCCTTTTCTGACTCACCACATGAAATATATGGCATAGCTCCCCAAAAGAAGCAGTTCTTCTTATTCCCCTTCCCCCATCTTAGTTTTGTCCAGAGCAGTATCATTATCTGACCTACTTTGAATGTACTTGCTTATTTTCTGTTTCCATTCCTGCTCCAAAAAAAAAAAAAAAAAAAAGTAAACCTGCCCATTAGGGTAAGGACTTTATTTGTCACAATGATATCCCCATTATGCTTGGTACATAGTAAGTGCTCAATAGGCTTTCACTAAATGAATTAATAAACCAATAAAAAATTCTTAACATTTTGCTAAATGCTGCCAGATTAACCTCTCCAAAATGTTGCAGTAATCAACACTCTTCTGCAAGATACAAGAATGATTATAACTACTTCCCCACACTTTCACTATACAAGATATTATCAATCGTTTTTGCTACTTATTTGTTTATTGTCAAAAGGATAGGTGCAGCTCTCATCAAATGAATAATCAATTGCTAATCTATAACCAAAACTATCTATTTAATTTATGCTGATATATTCCTAAATGACACACTACAGAATACAAGCAGAAACAATGCAGATAAGTAAAGTTTCAGATTTAGTATTCTTAATAGTTCATACCTGCACATATTTTAGCTCTAACAATTAAAATGCAAATCAAATACATCTTCAAGGGGACCTGTCTAAGGCAGTAATCTCTCAATTTCAAGGAAGCACCTTTCAGGAAGCACCATCCTTCTGTGAAATAAGCAGCTTCTTTGGCAGGTCTGAAAGGAAGAATGAGGAAAACGAGATGATCGCTTATTATAACTGCCCTCCTAGTGTCCTTTCAAGAACATGCTTCCATGACAGGTAAAGGGAATTTAGAGGCTGAGAGGCAGTTGCTAAGATTTACAGAAGGTTTTGCAGTAAAACCATATCAAAGATAAATATAAATGTTCACAGTAAAGAAGGATGTGGCAAGGTGAGAATATCCTTCATGAAACACGGAAGGCAGTGATTCTGGAGATGCAAACTTACCCTGTTGAATAGTCCTCAAAAATGACATTTTAAAATAACATCAAGCAATTGGAAGACTTTGAGGAAATTGACTTGGAATCCAAAACTAGAGAGTTTGAGTGTTGAAGTATTGTAAGGCATTGATTATCTTCTAAAAGTTTTCAATGTTCAAAAATCATTGCCATTTGTAGAATAGAAATTACATAGTCACATCTCTTTTTGGATAGTTCTGAGTTGCCAAAATGATAACACAAACCAAAATTAACACAAAATTCAGCCATTCTTTCCTTTTCAAGTTATTCTTTTCTCTCATATTTAACAGGACTTAAAAAAGTAAAATAGATACCTTTCCAAATTGCAAACTACAGATGTCCTATAAAAACCCAAAATATTCAGGCCTAGCTAAATTCCCCATGTGGGAGATAGAACTTAAGTTGGAGGTAGAGCCAATAAAAAGATAAAATACTGCCAGACTGCAGAAGATTTGGATCATTTCAATAATGTTGCCAACAGATGGCAAATGCAGGGCAATGGAAGATAATGCCAAAATAATTACTTCTCAAGCCAGGAGCCAAGCTAGGGAATGCATTTTGAGAAATAATCATTCTGCTCATTGCTCAGAAAGAGAACAGACACACACAAATATTAGGAGAAAAATAATCAAATTTATAGAAATAAGAGAAGATCACTGAGTTTAAAAACATTCTACTGGAGGGAATGGAAAAAGGGAAAGAATATTCTAAATATGCCTATGAAGGATAAAATTCTATAAAAGTAATTCAAAAATAATAATGTCTACCTTTTCAAAGCAGTGTGACCAAATGCTTTTACAAGTATATTGTCATTCAACCCACCACAACGCTATGTACTTGATTTTATTATTACTCACATTTTACAGAGGAGGAAACTGAGAGATAAAGAAGTTAAATTTTCTCCACAAGGTCATAAAACTTTTAAGTTGTAGAGCCAGGATTACTACTACTAGGCATTCTGACTTCAAAGACCCCACTCTTGGACATTACACTGCATCAGGTGAAATATTACATGTAAACACCTGAAAAGAAGGTTCAGTTTGAAGGCCAAGCAACTATGTAAGCCTGGTATATGATGACAATGTTACTTTATTTACCTAAAATTTAAAGACCCATTGATCCAAACATTTAATTAGTATTTATTATATCACACTAGGCACTAGAGAGAAGACAATTTAATTCCAGCTCAGGAAGAGTTTGTAGTGCAGCAGGGATAAGATAGATATGCAAACAAATAATCCTAATGCAATGCAGGAAGTGACATCTACCAGATACATTTAAAGTATATAAAACTGCGGACTTACCACATGATTCTATTGCATTTTTATCTCATGCAAGGATGGGAAAATGGGAAAGGAGAAAGGAATAAAAATAACTAGAAGAATTAAAGCAGAATATCCAAAGACATTAATTTGCAGTTCGTAAAGAGAGCTATGATGAAGCATTCAAATATGAAGTACAGACTGTGAAAAAAGAATCTGAAAGTATTAAAAATGTGTAAAATAATTTTACTAACTGTGTGGGGGGAAAATGTGCTCACTTAAGTGACTTTGGAAATAAATCAATATTCTAAGACTAGGTGCAAAAGAGACTTTTTAGCACTATACTCTTGTTGATAAAGTTGTTTCTCATGGACATACAGGATAACAATTCTTAAACAACTGTACATGTATATTGGAATTGAACACCAAATAAATGATGGATGGTGGGAGCCAGATTTCTCACTATTAGAGTGACAGATGACGGACAAGCAAGAGGACAAGGCTAAAATGATCCGTGTGGTAATGGTTAGAGCTGGAGACACCAGAAGGAACTCTTCTTTAGCTTAATATAGATACTGATGAGAATGTTTAGAAGTATTTATATATATATATATATATGAGCATACTTCAAAAAGTTCATGGGAAGATTTGTATTATCTTTTACTTCTATGTTTTCATGAACTTTTTGAAATGCCCTCATACATGTGTGTCAATGCATAGGTTAGTATACACTCATATATTTCTTCATTCTGTCCTCTGAAAAGTTCTAAAAGAAACAGCACTCTAGTAGCAATGAGCATTCTTAAAGCCCAGATTTTGGTTTCTAATACAATTCTACAGTAAAAGAAACCAAGGAATCCTTGGAGAAATGTCTTATTCTAAGACTGGGATAGTAAATACACAAGATGAGTCTGCAGCATCTTGTAGTCAAAAATTAAAAAATGAAATAAAATAAAAACCCTTATTGATGGGTTTGTGCCAAAATAACGGCATAAGAGGCAACTGCAAGAGCTCTTAATGTCCAAAACTGGAAGAATTTGAGCAATAATGAAGTTGTATTAGATTACAGCCTGAAGTATAAACTAAATATCCATAAACCCATACTACTATGAATACTTAATTGAATAAATAGAGGGGAGGGAATAGACAAATCTTTCATGCTGAAGATCCTAATAATTTATGAAGATACTCCACCCTTAAGGGAAACACCGCTCCCTGCTCCTAAAGTGTAGACTGCACATAGTGCCTCCTTCCAAAGAATGAAGTATGAAAACGGGATGGGGATAATTTTTTACTGGAGAAACCTGACAAACACTACTTCAGCCAGAAAATCAAGGTTAATGTCAACAGGGATAACGTATGTTGATACTGCGTACTCTTCTCGTGATGTGACGACAATGGCACTTTGCTTCTGTGGTCTCCTTCCCAAATACCCACAACACCACTCTATCATAAGAACATCACTGCATAAATTGGTGCTAAGGAACAATCTGCAAAATGAGTGAACATACTCCTCAAAACCATCCAGTCATCAAAAATGAGGAAAGTTTATGAGAAGCTGTCACAGAGAAGAGGAGCCTAAAAAGTCATGAGGATAAATGTTAATGTGGTATCCTAGATGGGAGCTTGGAACAGATAAAGGACATTAGGCAAAAATAAAGAAAATCTGAGTAAAATATGGACTGTAGTTAATAAAAATGTGTCAAAAAAAAGAAAACAATGTGTCAGTGTTGGTTCATTAATAGGGATAAATATATCATATTAATGTAAGGCATTAATAATAGGGGAAACCAGATGTGGGGTATGTGGGAACTCTCTATACTATCTTCACAACTTTTGAATAAATCTAAAACTATTCTATATTTAAAAATCTATTTCAAATAAATATCTATCATAAGAAGTTAAAAGGATTCAAAGAACATAAAAAAATTAAATATTTTTACATTTATGAGCTTTTGAAAGAAAAAGAATCTCCTGAATATGTACCTCCAAATGTTAAAAAGTTAAGCACCATAAAAACTCATACAGGGGAAAGATGGACATTTATTCTCAATATATAAGAATATTACAGGCATAAAGCAACATTTAAGCAAATTCCGAGAGATATAATTTGTGAAAAAAGTAAACAACCCAAGCAAAGAGTTGCAGGACAAACTAATCTAACCTTCCTAAAGTGGATAGGATTGGTGTTATTAAAGAATAGATTGCCTCCCTGAATAGCTCTCTCTCTCAGTTCCTAGAAAGCCTCTTTCTTATTTTTCTTATCAAAACATTCAGAAAGATGGGCCTGAAATGAACTATCAAGGCCTTACTGGACTGTTGTCAATTTTCCCAGCAATTGAACAAAGTAGGATCAGGGACTCACAGAGCTGGCAAAGTCACCAGAGTCAACCCCTCATTGTGAGGAAACAGACCCAGAGAGATTAGGTGTCTTGTCCTATCAAATATGTGTAGCTAGTGATTCAGTTGACTCTAGAACCAAGTTTCCTTTGAATCCAAGGGCCATGTTTTTCCAATGTATGACACCAGGATGGCAAATAACTGCTACATGTTGCTTCTTTCAGCCATTCCTTCCCCCACACTCTTTCATTCTCTCTCCGCCCTCCCACCCTCTCTCATTTTCTCCCTCTCCTTCTTCCTCTCCCTTTTCCTGTCTTAACAATGCTTGTATATCACAACACATTTTCTCACTGTGCAGATACAGAGGTTAAAATAGCCCTCTCCACAGTCGCCCATGCATCCCCTACCCAAGACAACAACTGGAAAATAAGAGTAAACTTATCTTCTATCCCTGAAAGATAAAACGTTGTACTAGTATAAAGCAGCTATGCCCTAAGGTGACAAGTTAATACTGGAACTGGAACACATGACCTCATACCATAATAAGCTCAGAAACTTCATTAAAGTAATACTTGCTTATTAAGGTGGAACCAATTAAGAGTAATCAGGAAAAAAAAAGTGATCCATTTATTTTACTATATGAATATAATTTGGATGAAAATAAGCTATGCCTCGAATTAATCACTTCAATGGGAGTTGGTTAAAATGGTTAGATTTTCTAGCCTATCAGTTTTAAAACTAAAATGCAGAAAAACACAAAAGCAGTGCAATTTAAATAAAACTACAGCTTTGAACTTCAAAAAAATCAGATATTGAGCAGACACAGCTATTTTTCCAACTTAAATTCTAATTAGTTTTCTTTGGTGTAAGGCTGATATGCATCCTATAAATTTGCAAATGTAGCAATTATCTGTAAAAATCTTTTCCTTTAAATAACTTGGGAGTTGTGTGCTGGGACTAAAAATACAAGCAACAGATACAGAAATGTTTAAAAATAAAAAATTTGCCTGACAGAAATGTACTTAGAAATGTGAAAAAAATCTTTGCTTAAATAAGTTACCTCAAAATTGCATCATTTGACCATGAACTTCAAATGTATTAAACTTTCAAAACCTCAAAGAAGGAAGAAAAATGTCAGCTGTTGATGGTTAGCAAGAGTAAACTTCATATTATCATAATGCTTCACAAACTACAAAATCTGCATTTCAGAGCAGGAAGACATCTTCTCAACCACCTAATGCAAATCCCATGTTTCACATTTGTGCAATGTATGTACAGCGTTTAAATAATTTTCCAGAAGGCACAAGGGTAGTTGGGATTAGATCCCAGGGCGCTCAGTGCTTGCCCCCCGTCTGTCTCATAATAACACGCAGCCCCTCACAGTTTCTTCTCTTCAGAGCTGGCTGGCTGCCATCACTTACATAATACGAAACCTGCACTCCCTTATCCTCACTGGTGTTTTCTTGTTTCAGCCTCCCCCTAAAAAGTCAAGACTATTTACTTTGGGATCTTTATCCCTCACAGAACACAAGGCTTGACTGTTTGCTTTATAGCTTGAGACAATAAGTCTGAGATATAATACAACCCTTATTCTTTTTTCTCTCACAATAGGGTGACAGTAAGTAAAGCACATTTTTCAAACAGGATAAGCAAAAGAGAAGTTATGAAAGTGAATGCTAATTAACAAATAATCGTATTAAGTAGAGTGCACCTCAATGACAATACAGTTGGCTTAGTAGTTAAATCCTGGTACCAGAGTGAGACTTCCTGACTTTAAATCCAGCTTCTCCCTCTGATTAGCTGTGTGACCTTAGGTCCAGTGCTTCTCTCACGTGCTCTCCATTTTTATAGTTCAAAATAGATGGATGGATGGATGGATAGAGAGATGGATAGACAGACAGACAGTCATAAAGTAAAGGTAAAAGAGTTTAGCAAAGTTCCTGTTTTTTCCTGCAATTATGCCTCAATGCTTCATTTTCCAATATCAAATAACAATTTATTTAATTGCTTTGTATCTTTTAGGGGCAGCTCTGCTTTATTAAACATGTGTCAGCTTGCCTATTATGTAATCCAGGGCTACTTACACAAGTTCCTTAAAATTAGTAAGTCTCAGATTTCCTCATCTATAAATATTACTTATAGAATTAAAGGAGACAATGAATATTCTGCTGTGTGCTGTCTATTGAGATTTGGCAGCCTTATTAACCCATTCTATGCTTCCCCCCTTTACAGCAGAGACTAGAAGCTTGGGAATCGTATTTCCTAAACTCATTTACCAACAGGATTCTAGCTACAAATTAGGTCTACAACTTGGGTGAGTTTTGGAAGATAAAAGACAGCCAAAAGCATATGTTTCTTCCTCTGGCAGTGACAGGCAATTATGTGACTTTTGGTAGACATGAAGTTTTATAGTGGCCTGTGGGTATATTGCCTTTGAGTCACCTTTCTTGGTGCTACAAGTTTTATGTTTTCTTTAAGGTGGGCAAAAACAGCAATTTCCTGGTCTTCCAAAAATCTTTAGCAAGTAGAAAACCAGTGACAGTTGTTCCTTACTTTCACTCACAGAGCCCATCCAATGATTTTGTAAGCACCGAATCCCCTGCATTAAACGCCTTTCATCTCAAAATTCTTAGAGTGGTATCCGTTTTCCTGACGGATCCATTGATAAACACATAAAGTATTCATCACAACAGTTGTAGCAGCAGCAGTAGTAGAGACAGTAAATAAAATCCCCGCATTTTCTAACAAAACAACAATAGAGTACTATGAAAATTAAGGGAAATTCCGGCTTATAGAAATTATAAGATAAATACTACATTAGTATTTAGAATCAGATGCAATAATTCAATTTGGCTATCATGCTATTTTGGAGAAGAACTATGTATGAATTTACAAGTATAGTTTGTGCATTTTATGTCCATGTGATTTGTAAGAATGATTCCTAGACAAGAAACCAACAGATCTGGATTCCAGTTTCACTCAGCTACTCATTAACTGTGATATTGCACAAGTCACCTTTCTGTGTGTCACTCACTTTTCAAATATGCAAAATTTAGTAGTTGAACCAAATGCTCACAGAAGACCTATCCAGCTGTTTAATGCTATACTTTTAGAACTAAGTATGTGAAGGCTTTTAAGGTCCTTGAAGGCTGTTGCCTTAAGTCACTTAATTGTTCCCCTGAAACATATGAATGTGATTAATTTTCCTAAGGAGGAAGACATTTGCATATCAAAAGATATTTTTCATTTTAACATAGCCTAGCTCCTGTCCCCATTACCATCAACATTTTATTAATAAAGTAATTCCCTTTCATTTCAACCAATTTATAGTCAAGAGAAAAAAGACAGGCCTGAAAAGTATCTATTTATTCCATTGATTTAAAGGATGTCTCAGACAGCAATTATACACTGGTCTTTTCAATCATTAAAATCAAACAAAAATAACTTCTAGCAAAAACTAAAATAAAATAAATATGCATACACACAGAGGGAGAGAGAGAAAGGAACAGAGAGACAGAAAAACCGAGAAAGTCAGAGAGAGATGGAGAGAAAAACAGAGGGAGAAAATGTAAAAGTATTGCGAAAAGTGTGAAGCATCAAATACGTATGAATATAGGAGACTTCAATCACCTGTCTGGAGAATTGACCAATTGATGAATTCAACTTTTTTATGCTCCTAGAAAACTGAAAATTTTAAGGCAGTTCAGCATACAGTGGTTAGAGCATGAGCTTTTCAAAATGTATTTCTTATTTTTTGTTTTTCAAAATTTTAGTTGACACATAATAATTGTACATATTTCTGGGATGGGGTTCAATACACTTATACAATATGTGATGATTAAACAGGGTAATCAGCATATCCATCATCACAAAACTTTATCCTTTCTTTGTGATGAGAGCATTTGAGCTCCTGTCTTCTAAAAACATACAATAAATTATTATTTATTGTAGACACCTTACCTGACTGTAGACAACTGGAGCTTATTTTTCCTATCTAGCTGTAATTTTGTATCCATTAACCAACCTTTTCCCATCCCTTCTCCCCCATACCCTTCCCAGCCTCTGGTAACCACAGTTCTACTCTCTACTTGTATAAGCTCAACTTTTTTTAGCTTCCACATATGAGTGAGGACATGTGATATTTATCTTTCTGTGCCTGGCTTATTTCACTCAGCATAATGTCTTCCAGGTTCATCGATGTTTAGAGCATGAAATTTGAGTCAAGACAGACATGGAGTTGAATTCCAGATTCAACTATAAGTAGAGTAATTACTACTCATCTGAATATAAGCCATTTAATCTCCATGAGCCTCATAATTTTGTATCATTACAAAATAAAAATAATAATAGTTATCTCATACAATTGTGTGAATTAACTGACAAAACACTTTTATGAGCATACTTCAAAAAGTCCATGGAAAGATTTGTATTATCTTTTAATTCTATTTTTCCACGAACTTTTTGAAGTACCCTCGTATATACCTGTATAACACTTATTAAGGTACTTAGTATATAGTAAATCCTCATTCCATGTTAGTTATTGGTAGAAATCACCCTGTCAACCTGCTGTTTCATTTCATACACTATTCTTCCCTACCCCGTTGGTAACTTTTTCAGAAATTTTATTATTATGAACCCAGCTCTGTAGGGTTAAATTGATTTCAATTTACACCACTCTGGATATGTGAAGAGATTCTAAAAGAAAAAAATACAAGTCAGAAAGTAAATTCAACTTAATAAATTGAAACCAAAATTGAATTATTAAGGATAAGTTGTTTTTTAAATTGGCAATTAAGAATATTCTTTCACAATTTAATCTTTTAATCTACTTTATTTTCAGCAGGTGCTGGCCCATTCAGTCCTAATCGCATTATATGAATTGACTGTGAGCCAGAGAAGATACACATGTGCACTGGCAGTTCCATGTGCCAGTGACTATGAAAATTACCTTCAGGG
>NW_007739899.1:18250-20722 GCF_000696425.1 Galeopterus variegatus
AAAATGACCTCCCTCCAAAAGTCTGAAAAGTCCTTAGATGCACTGTTGCAAGTTAAGCCCTAGACAGTGAATACCCAGGCAAATTACTCAGAATGACACCATACAAATTTTTAAAAATATCCAAATGAATATCACATCTAGCTATTATGGTCACAACTTGTTAATTCTGGAAAATAGAATCACTCTGAATAAAGACTAAAGAGTAGCAATTGTACAATTTGACACTCATTAAATAGTCAGCAAATATTTATTAAGCACAAATATGTTTCATATATTATTCTGTGTATTATCATCAAAAATACAAATATGAAGACTTCCTAGCACCCTGGTCTGGAACAAATAGCAAGGACACATGCCCATAGTCATGTAATAAAACAACTGGTGCACATGGACTCAACATTCCACACCACCAAGCAACATCAACAACATTCTGAAGATGATTTCCTTTGGAGTCTCACATTACAGATACAGTAATCTCCATTTACAGACAATCACTAGATTACCTATTTAACATTATTTACAAATACTAGGTAACATACTTTCTGAAAATAGATGCAGATAGATTAGATTCTTCTTTCCTTGTAGAGACGAGTTTTCCGTAAAGCAAAGTAAGGAATGAAGTATTTTGCAGAATAAAATTCTCACTTATTCTTGGGATGGACATTCCCTTAGACTTTGTGGATGAGAAAGATAGAATAGACAGTTCCCATGGATCTTCTATTCCTATAGCTATTGAATTTGTCTGCCCCAAATCCACTCCTCCCTTCTCTTGGAGAAACATCCTCTCATGCATTCTGCACAGGGTTTTGATTGTGACTCAGCTCCAGTGGTGGGTAAATGACCCAGACTGAGACAGAATATTCCATGCCCCATGCTTCATGGGTTTGTGGGAGCAGTGCAGGTGCACAGGGCCCTTCACTTGGAAGGACCTCACACTCAGTTTAATGCTGTACAGTCTCTTTCCCAGAATGCATAATAACTTAATATTTGAACTTGAGTTTTGCAAGTAAATTCCAGTGGAACAATAGAATACACATGAGAGCAGAGGAAATATGCACCATATCTGCCATTCCATGCTACCCTACTTGTTGCTTTGTCCCCCATGTATTTGTGACCCCACTTCCCCTGGGTGACAGATCCACAAAGGATTACTCAAAGCCCATCTCTTCTGAGCAGTGAGAGACCTCAAAGTGGTTATTCTCCCCCAGAACCCTCAAGCAAGAGGCATCCCTTCCTTGGGAAATTAACCCCAAATTGGGGTTCTCTTCCTGCATTTATTTTCCAGACCAGGAAGTTACAGGAAGAGAACATAGGTGGGGTTATAGTTTAACAATACAGGCTGGTAACTTTCAGTGAAACAAGCCAGATGACATTCCAGTAAGGCAATAAAGTGGTTCTATCAACAAAAGCTTGATCTTAGCAAATATTACTTCTTACATAAATTTATCAGTATCTTTACATAACAATCAGTAACCTGTCTGTCCTTGAGCCAGAAACCTTGCTATGCCACAGATCTTTATCTTACAACAGAGACTTTATAGCCTGAGGAAAATTTCCAGTTCTTCCCAAGGTCAGTATTTGAAACTGCAAGACTTTGGAAAACCAGGCCCTGTGAAGTACATTTGCTTTAAGAATCCTCTATACCTACACACATATAATACTTGCATGTAGCATTTACAAAGATTCAGGAATACAGAATTTCAGTATGTTAGAGTTTGGTGAGATTCAAAGCAAGTACAAGGTAAGCATTTGCATCTGTAACTGAGTAACTGAAGACCCTGAGAGCCACACTTTCCATTTGAAACAGAACTTGCTTCAGTGGAGAAAGAAGACAATGACATTCTAAGAAACACAGATGACCAGAGAACCCTATCATACCCATTCTTTTTAGGGTAACATTCCTGTAATAGGCAACCACTTATGCTGAAAATGATGACATTCTAGAAGGAAAGAGAAAGACGGGACAACTCATTGTTCCTTTTCCTTTTGGTTCATTCTTATTCATCAGGAAGCTGAACAGAGTGTTGATAGAATGAGCACATATCAAGCAATGAAGCTCATTTAATGCAGCATCTCTGTTGTTCTGGTAAGAAGAAAATACATGTGCATGAACTACAAAATATACATTTTGTAATTTTCCTGATTCTGTATATAAGTTAAATGGCATTCAAAACTGTCATGAAATAAAAAACACCATGACAAGTCAAGAGTGAGCATAAAAAATAGCAATAAACTTTCTATTTTATTACCTTGCACAGCACTCTTTTTCTACTTTTTGAACAAGAGCCCTCCCATTTTCAGTTTGCACTGGGCCCCACAAATTCTGTAGCTAGTCCCTTCATCTGGCCACCATGGTTAGCAAAGAATGGACATATGAATTAATCCAGGCCAATGAAACTTAAGACCATGCAGCTTTTTGGGTTCTCTTTCTGGTTTTTTTTTTTTTTTTTTTTTTTTTTTTTTTTTTTTTTT
>NW_007739899.1:20871-27822 GCF_000696425.1 Galeopterus variegatus
TTTTTTTGTCTTTTTCCGTGTCTGGCAACGGATCGCAACCCTCAGTGTTGCCCCCGTACCGGACCGGGGACCGGCAATGGGATTGCAACCCTCGGTGTTGCTCCCGTGCCTCGCTCAGCCAGTGAGCGGGAACCGGTCTGTATGTGGGATCCGAACCCTCAGGCGGGAGCGCCACCATGCTCCCAAGCGGCGCACTTATCCAGTGCGCCACCAGGCCGGCCCCTCTTTCTGGTTTTTTGACTTGTTTTTCCCCCTAGAGCAAAAAGACATAGAATCTCTCTCCCCTGAAAGCTGTAAAGGATGTAACTCTGGAGCTCTTGATGGTCATCTTACTTCCTGAAAATGAAAACAACTGAGAGGAAAAGTGAGCCTAGAACTGAAGAAAGATTCCTGATGGCGTTACCTGAGCACCTGAGCCCATCCATGCCTACTCCTGACATGTTTCCTCTTTCCTCAGACCAGTTGGGGTTGATTCCCCCTTTGCAAAAAACAGTTGGAGCCAAGTTTCTACTATTTACAACCAAAACATTCCTGCTATTAGAATTCCCTCGCCCCCCCCAAAAAAATTTAAAAAGAAAAAGAAAAAAGAATTTCCTTGCCCACATGACTTTGATGTGGCTCTGCTTCTTTTACTATGAAATAAAGGTGATCCTCATGAGTTAGCAATTCACTCCAGACCCCACCCAACTTTTCACTCTCTTTTTCCATTATGCAAACCTCGCCTGAAGTGTTCTGGCCACCACACTCTGCTCCTGGTTGCACCTTCCTACTTGTGCCTTACTTTTACTGTACCCACCTCCCCCTGCAGACCATGTAACCTCACTACTGCTATGATGCTACATCACACCCTTCATACCAGCTAGAATGTTCTATCTCTAGAAAGTTCTTCCTCTCCATTTCTTTAAACATTGTTATTTCAAATATACACTTATGTGATGATAATTGCTTACCTATATCCCTCACTAAATTGGACATATTTCAAAGGTATCTTTGAATTCTCTGTAGTACCAAGCACAGGTACTGGTGCATACTTATTGTTCAATAAATATTAGTTGAATTGAATTAAATGGAAGACTAAAAAACAATACAGAGGAAAATTCAAAACACTCAAGAAGGCAAGAAGAATCAGAAACCTTGATGAACTCTGGTGGTGACCTCTTACATAGTCTATTTTGTGTCATTCTTAATTTAATGGCACTCTTGCCTATGGCAAGACACAATGAATTATATTAAAAAGTCACATTATATATTCCTGTTTAATGGTTAGGATGAAAATGGTCAATTCATCAAGGAGACAAATTCTGTCAGCTTCTTCTGTGAGTCTCTCAAGTGACAATTATCATCTTTCAGGCTAAAACAAATACTTGGATATTGAAAGTCTCATATTTACATCCTGAAATGTTTTTTGTGCAATAATAGAACCATAAATTTAATGGGGTCAAAGACATACCATTTAATTTTTACTCATCCTTTCTTCCCTTCTACTTCTAGAACACAAAAATTATCCAGTAAACTCTAGTTGAAAGTTTTTAACTAAGATCTAGACTTATCCTGAAATATTTCTTCCACAGTTATCATTTACGTATTCTAATGTAACTGGCACCATTCGAAAGACAGAATACAATGTCAATAGTGCCACTCATGTCAGTGCCCTGGAGTTCTGCAATGCTCTGGCTCTGCCTTAGTTTGGGTTTCTCCATAAACAAACTCTGAGATGAGGATAGGAGTGCAAATATTTTATTTGGGAAGTGATGCCAAGAGGCACTATGAAGAAGTAGAAAGTGAGAGAGGGAAAAGAGGGAAAGTTAATAAAGGGTGAATAAATGAGCAAGCTACTGCTGTAGGCAGTTGAATGTCAATCATATTGAGGACCCTCTGAGAATATTTGTGAAACACACTGAGATTCCCATCCCTTACTGATTGAAAGTCACTCCAGGGACATTAACTGTCTGCCACTTCTGGCTTTCCCCTTGGCTGCCATGCTCCTGCAGCCAGAGAATGTGATCGGCAAAGAAACACAGAAAGCTGCAAATACATAAGGGACTTTTGTACAGTTGTCCCAGAATAGGTTAAAGAGACATGACTGACAGCATCTGCTGCACATCCTGATATGTGTATATGACATGCTGCTAGAGTGACAATATTTATCTATTGTGCATTTGCCATATGCTAGATATTGTTCCAGATGCAATGATACAAAATTGAAAATAATGGATTAAAATCTCTGCCATTGTAAAGCTTGTAGACCATTAGAAAAGATAGACATCAACTAAAATAGTATACAAACATATGGAGCATGTTTCATGAAGTTCAGGAAGTAATAAATATATATATAATGATAATTTGCTCTTCTCTGAGAGGTTAAGGAAGGGTTCACAGAGAAAGTGAGGTTTGACGTTAGGGAGGACAGATAAGTAAAAGTGTACCAAGAGACACAATGAATAAATTTTAAAAGGGAAGTATGACTGGAATACAGAGATGAAAGAGGAAGAGTACCGATGGTAAGTCTAGAGAGGCAGCAGAGGCCAGATCAATCAGGGTCCTAAGGCTGTGTTAAAAACTATAGTTTTAAAATAAGAGCAATGAAAAGCCATCGAGGAGCTTTAAGAAAGGGACATTTCTGTGTGCTGTGTTTTGAAAGATCTCGTAGGGATTGGTTTAGAAAAGTGCAGAGTAGATATGAAAAATGCTCTTTAGAGGCTGTTAAGTGGTACAGTAGACAAAAATTGTAGCTTGAACTAGACCATCTTAGAGTTAAAAAGTAGACGAACTGATTAAAAAACTGGCAGAACTTGGCGATGAATGAGATATGAGAGAGGGAGTATCCACAAAGATATTTTCATTTATACTTCTGGATTTTGCTCATTGGACTCCTAAAAAGGGAGAGACTCTGTCTTGTTCGTTGCTGTGCCATAGTAACTAATACAGTGTCTGGACCATAGGACACGTCTATTATATGTTCGGAAAATTTTTGATTAAATATGAGGAGAAACAGATTTAGATAAGGGAAGATTATTTCACTTTGGACATGTTTTTGAGACATTCAAGTGGAGATACTGAGCAAACATTTGGAATAGTGAGTCTGCAGCTCATAGGAGGGTCTGCTCTACAGATGAAAATCTGGAATAGTCACACACATTTGATAATTCAAACCCTGGCCATACTTGAGATTGCCTGGCAAGAGAATTTAGCGTGAGAAAAGAACCCTGAGGAATTTGATTGCGCACAAATTAAAACTAACATTACTGCAAATCAATTCTTTGAAAGTTTATGTATTCGTAAGTTCATATAAGTATTCATAAGATATTTTTACATAAATAAATTGGGAAGACAATAGTTTTGGTGTTGCTTTTTACTTTATTTTGTTTTTTAAATTTTCTTGATTTTTCAGTCTCTTAGAGGTAATTTTGTTTTTCTCTCAGACATAATTTTCATCCAGACACAAACACACAAGTGAGTCTCACATTTTAAAAGTCTGTAATTAAGCTTAACACAGCTTGAATTATTATAAATAAGAAAACTATTCAACAGTGCTCTGAAATCACTCTGTTTAGCCTCTAAATTTACTAAAATGCAGAGTTAATTACTTAGTGGGCCATAATGGCAAATAAAATTAAATGGAAAGAAGACAGAGTTATTGAAAGAATCCCAGAAACAAAACAATTGCTTACTTTTTAGTCAATAAAGCAAAGAAAACCTTTCTAAAGGTTTTTCTTTCTTTTATGAAACAGAAACAAAGCTAACGCATCAAATGAAGAGACTATATTTTAATTCTAACAATATCATACATATACAGAAAAGCATTTAATCTCTGGGATCCTATAACCAGTTGGCAACAGTGAAAAACAGTGATTAAATGACACTTACAGCATTGGAAATGAAAACAAATACATTGAAACTTAAGGAAATTCTTACTTTAAAACTTACTTCAGTTTAGAGTTTCCTCGAATATTTGTATAAGCCCCATATACTGCTGGGGAGAAAATAAATATAAGTGAGGTGAAGTGATATCTTCCGAATCATAAAGAACTAATAAAGAGCAGATCTAGGATTTGGAGCAGAGTGTGTCTTAGACCAGNAATGCAGAGTTAATTACTTAGTGGGCCATAATGGCAAATAAAATTAAATGGAAAGAAGACACAGAGTTGTTGAAAGAATCCCAGAAACAAAACAATTGCTTACTTTTCAGTCAATAAAGCAAAGAAAACCTTTCTAAAGGTTTTTCTTTCTTTTATGAAACAGAAACAAAGCTAACGCATCGAATGAAGAGACTATATTTTATTTCTAACAATATCATACATATACAGAAAAGCATTTAATCTCTGGGATCCTATAACCATTTGCCAACTAGAAAAACAGTGATTAAATGACACTTACAGCATTGGAAATGAAAACAAATACATTGAAACTTAAGGAAATTCTTACTTTAAAACTTACTTCAGTTTAGAGTTTCCTCGAATATTTGTATAAGCCCCACATACTGCTGGGGAGAAAATAAATATAAGTGAGGTGAAGTGATATCCTCCAAATCATAAAGAACTAATAAAGAGCAGATCTAGGATTTGGAGCAGAGTGTGTCTTAGACCAGGGCTTTCTTCATCACATCGGACTGTCATTTTTTACCTCACTGTAAGTTCCTCTATTAAAATGAGTCTGTGCACTACCATGTAAATTAACCCAAGGGTCATCTTCTAAATAGGCAAGAAAAGTGAAATATGAGGTTTGTATTTGAATTTTACTGAGTCATCGCCACCTGCTTATCAGTGAATTGAAAAAGGAAACCAAGAAAAAGTGGGGCTCACAGAACTGTATCCAAGGATGAATCTGTCCATTAGGCAATATCAGCCTTTAGTTATTCGGGATGATTTGATTGCAACCAAAAGTGGATGGCGTACTGCCCACCTGTGAGTAGCACGGAACTGGCTCCTCACCATGCTTCTGGGACTGTGCGCATAAAATATCTAGAACCAGACTCATTTAATTTCAGATTTTGAAAATACTGCTGCTCACAAACAAGGAAAATACAGTTTTTAAACTATGACATATAACTAAAATAAGATGTCCAATGGACTTGTTTCCAGGAAACCAAAACTTAGTAGGAAATACTTCCTACATTTAATTAGATTTGGCTTATTATATTTTCTCAAACATTTCATCAAATGGAGAAGTGCCCCCAAATGGATAGCTCTAACTTCTTTCCCTCCTCCAAGATCCAAATTCAGATCCACTTTATAGTGACTTCTTCACTAGGTTATTCCACAGAAATCTCCAAATTCATTTTCAGATTGCTAACTTCTCTCTCCAACTCTGTCCCTTCCTTAGTTTTCCCTATGTCATTCAATTGCTTTCCAACCACCCAGTTTCTTCAGTCAGAAACATGGAAATCATCTGACTCTTTCAGACCCCACATAAAATTTATCAGCAAATCCTACTCTTGCCATATGCAAAATATGCATGGAACCCATACATTATTCTCCAGCTCTGCTACCACTACTACTGTTAAAGCCACCATCAACTTTTCTGTACAACTGCATGATCTCTCCGCCTAACCTCCCTATTTCTAAACTCACCTAGTATTCAAATTAATAGTAGCCATAGTGATATTAGAAAAACATAAACCTGATCATGTCATTTCCTGATTGAAACTCTTCACTATTTCGATGTGAATTAAAACAGCTCTAAAAACAATAGTATATTCATAATAAAATAAAATAAAATAAAACATTCACTAGCATCCAGATGAATTTTAAATAAAATCTTTTCATGGTCGAAGGTGAGGCCCTGCAAGGATGAGCTCTGCCTACCCCTTCCCCTACCCCCCCATCACCACTCACCATTGTGGTCACTGTCACTCAGTTACAGGACCACGGCGGAATGCTGGTCACATATTCTGAGGTCTTTCCCACTCTGGAATTTCTGCATGTTGTGAACCGTTGGCTTGGAATTTTCTTTTGAATACTTATCCCTAATTGTTCTTTTTAGCCTTTCTGGACTCAACATAAATGTCATCTTCTGTGAGTCTTTTCAGAGTCACTCAATCTAAAGAGGAACGTCCCCTCCCCACACTCTTATTCTCCACCTAGCAACCTGGTCTTTGCTTTCTCTTTTTTCTTCTCCTTTTGTTTTCTTTTTCTTTTCTTTCTTTCTTTCCTTTTTTCTTTCTTTAATTGACAATTAAGAGTTTTCTATATTTATCATGTACAACATGTGGAGTGGCTAAATCAAGATAGATAACACTTATTTATGGAAACAGGTGATTAGGTGCTGCTCACCCTGCTTACTTGCTTATTCCTTGTTTTCCCCACAAGACTGTGAGCTTGTGAGAGCTAGGCTTTGTTTTATTTACTAATTTATACAGGGAGGCTGGTACATTATAAGCACTCAATAAATATTTGTTGAATGGATGACATAGTTAAGTGGTAAGTTCTCCATCTTGAAGGATCATTACATAAATCTTCAAATATTAGCCTGGCTGATAATGTACTAAATTCAGAACCTCCTATAAGTAAAGAAACCAAAATCCAAACTACAATCTAGCAGGTTTTGCTTTGAAAGGAAGATTTTTCCCTTTCATTTGAAATTTGCTAACCATGGAGTATTCCATTGATGCCAATTTCACAACTCTACTTACATCTTGAGGTTTTATTTTTAGCCTTTTCCCAATTTAAAATGAGTATTTCAGTCAGCACTGATGGATATGACATGCTGATTTTAGAGCATTGAAGTGAAAATTTAAGACTTGTATTTCCAGAAAGTCAACTATTTTGGATGTTTTGAGAAAATGAATCCTCAAAAATTTCTACTTTTTCCCAATCAGCATTTCTCAAATTTTTTTTATTGGGAAAACAATTCTTCCAAGAAGTGATAATGCATTATGTAATAATACATATATAAGCACCTAATACCTACTTACCCACCTACCTATATACATATACCGCAACCATATTGTCA
>NW_007739899.1:28814-29655 GCF_000696425.1 Galeopterus variegatus
CTACCTGGTACAGATATTTTTCTATTTTGTTATTTTGTTCTTAATGGCTTATGCTAATATAACTGCATTTGTAAGTGTCTTTGATCTGCTTTTCCCTGTGGATCCCTACAAGTCCACCAGTTTGGCAGATCTTTTGACTGGAAAGTATAAATAATAAGAATAGTCAAAATTTTCTTTGTATACAGCATTAAGAAAAGGCCACATGAATGTAAAATGGTGCAGCTGCTATAGAAAATAGCATGAAGCTTCCTCAAAAAACTAAAAAATACCATATGGATCAGCAACCCCACTTCTGGGTATTTATACAAAATAATTGAAATCAGGATCTTGAAGAGATATTAGTATTCTTATGTTCATTGCAGAACTATTCGCAACAGCCAAGATGTGGAAACAAACTAAATGTCTATCAATAATGAATGGATAAAGAAAATATGGTATATACATACAATGGAATTTATTAAGCTTTAAAAAAGAAGTAAATTCTGCAATGTGTAACAACATGGATAAACCCTGAGGACATTATGCTAAGTGAAATAAGCTAGTCAAACAGAGACAACTAATACGTGCTTCCACTTATATGAGCTATGTAAAATAGTCAAGCTCATAGAAACAGAGAGTGGAATGGCGGTTTCCAGGTGTCGGAGGAAGGGGCAAATAGGAAGTTGCTATTTAGTGGGTAAAAGTTTCGGTTATGTGGGATGAGTAAGTTCTGGAAATCTGCTGTACAGCATTATGCATATAACTAATGACAGTATTGTATACTTAAAATTCTGATAAAAGGGTAGATCTCATGTTAAGTGTTCTTATCACAATAAAATTTGTAAAACATTTTATCAAAGAA
>NW_007739899.1:31155-33308 GCF_000696425.1 Galeopterus variegatus
GGCAACACTGAGGGTTGCGATCCGTTGCCGGACACGGAAAAAGACAAAAAATAAAAAAAAAATAAAAATAAAAAAAAGCAACCACAGCCACGCTGGGGCCGCTAGAGCTCAGGGGAAGAGGAGGAGAGACCTGTGGAGTTCATGAAGGCGGGAGAAGCCACGATGAGAGAAAGAAAGGACTGCTCTCACCATTTTGAGCCCCAGCAGCATCCAGCCTGGCCCTGGTGAGTACATGGAGAAAGAGCTAGCAAAAGCTGTAGTTGTGCCCTTCATATGAAGTTGCTTGGAGGTGGCAGGGGAGAAGAGCAATTTGGTGGTCCCCAGGCCAGCAAGACCCCTAACAGGGTTCCTGTGAACCCACATAGGAGCGAGAGGCCACAGACAACAAAAAAAGGAGCCACTCAGAGGCCAGTGAGTCACCACGAGGGATGGCACATGACCCATCTGATGGGAAGTATGTGGAGTGTGGGTGTGGGGGGTACAGGCCACCAGGGGAACATTGGGACATAACATAGACAACTGATCTACCCCCAAACCAGCACAGGCCCACTCAGTGTAGACTGGTCAGGAATATAGAACTGCTGGGGGTGCAGTTTGCTGAAAAGACTCAGGCCCAGATGAGAGTTTCCACACAACATAGGTGTATTGGACCTCACAAGACCCGGAAGTGATTGCAAGGTCAACAATTAAAACCTGAGCTGCACAAAAAGCCTTCCCCAGGGAATCAGCAGTAAAGCAGCAATTTAGCTCAACCACAGGACTCAAATAATGTTTCCCACAGGAAGTTTCTCCATTTTAGAAGTAAGCAAAGAACAACAAATCAGTTCCAGGGCAGAGTTTAAGTGGTGGGAACAGCAAATAATCCAACACAGAATTGGAAGATAAAACAAAATACTCACAGATCAGAGACAAACTTCTGATACTAACTGGTAAAGGTCTAACACCACCAAAGAGCACCTAAAAAACCTACAAGGACCGGCAGTGGGTGGCCAAGGGCTTCAGCCATGCCCTCCCAATGTCTGTATCCAGCCCAGCAATGACCAAGCTGCCACTGGAAGCCCCCTGGTCTGCCTTCCTGGAATGGGGGGGTGCCACAGGCCTTGACCATGCCCCCCTCCTTCATCATCCTCCCACCCTATTCCCCTACCCTTTCCTCTCTGCCCTTCCCCACCAACTGCTCCACAACACCTTAGGATGTAAAAAAATAATGATATTAATAAATAAATAAATTTTTAAAAAGAAAGAGATCAGTGGTTGTCAGGTGTTAAGGTTGGGGTATATGACTATTAAGGGGTAACATGAAGGAATTTCTTCACGGAGATGAAACAGTTCTGTATCTTGACTGTAATGATGGTTACATGAATAGATGCTGTTGTATTATCTCACAGAACTATATACACCAAAAAAAGCAAGTGAAAGCTTATGTAATCTAAGTTCTGAATCCAAGTTAATAAAATTTTACCANTTGAGGTTTTATTTTTAGCCTTTTCCCAATTTAAAATGAGTATTTCAGTCAGCACTGATGGGTATGACATGCTGATTTTAGAGCATTGAAGTGAAAATTTAAGACTTTTATTTCCAGAAAGTCAACTATTTTGGATGTTTTGAGAAAATGAATCCTCAAAAATTTCTACTTTTTCCCAATCAGCATTTCTCAAATTTTTTTTATGGGGAAAACAATTCTTCCAAGAAGTGATAATGCATTATGTAATAATACATACATAAGCACCTAATACCTACTTACCCACCTACCTATATACATATACCGCAACCATATTGTCAAATAAAGATAGAAAATATTGAGTTAAACAATGTTAAATAGGCCTATGATTGTCTGTCTTTTCAGGCCATTATTAATATATGAATATGATTATAAATTTCCAAAGTGAGATAAAGTATTCAGCATTTCCCAATCTTATTTGTCCCTGAAATCCCGATCATCTGCTATCATCTAGCAGAAGCATTCTACAGAGCAGAATATAGAAAATGCTTTTCCAAAGAGTAGTTAAATTCTAATTCGAGAATTTTTAAATTGTAGAACCAGAAGGAATCTCAAGAGATCATCTTGCCCAGCCTCTTCATCAGATGCCACAAACTCAAATATGTACAGACATCTGGCAGGTAACATCAATGGATTAGTTGGGCTCCATGAG
>NW_007739900.1:0-3048 GCF_000696425.1 Galeopterus variegatus
AGAATGGTGGTTACCAGGGGCTGAGGATGGGGAAATGCAAAGATACTGATCAGGAAGTACAAAGTTTAAGCTATGCAGAATGAAAACATTCTGAAGATCTAATGGCCAGCATGGTGACTATAGTTAATAATACTGCATTATACACTTGAAATTTGCAACAGAGGAGATCTAAATGTTATCACCACACACACACACAAAGTTAATTATGTTAGGTAATGTATATGTCAATTAGCTTGATCATTGTAATCATTTTACAATGTATATGCGTAGAGCTAGTGCTATGTCTCACAGACCCCTCGAGCCCATTCACAAACCCTTCACATGCAGGTCTACAAGATAGGACACAGGAAAAAGGCCCTTGGAGCCTTGGCTGAAGGAATGGTAGGCTTTATTCAGCTCACATACGTCTAAGATCTAGGCAGTCCAAAGAGAAAATGAGCAGGTGCCAGCAAAGTACACATGCTCTATTTTTAGACATGAGCTCTGCCTACCAGCAGTTTAGAGCTGCTGCTTCACACACTGAAGAACACACAAGAATAGCAACAAGATAAAAGATACATGGGCAGAAATGCACACTAAGTCTACTCCCACACAACTTATTTACAAAGAATGTGCTGCACCAACCCCAACTGGACCCGAGGTGAGGGAGCCTGACTAAACTACTCCATTTTCCTCACAATATGTATATCAAAATATTCTATTGTACACCTTAAATATATACATCTTTTGTTTGCCAGTTATAACTCAATAAACCTGGAAAAGAATGAAAGGTCATATTACATTGGTTTCTGTTAAAAAAAAGTAATAATTTACATATGATAAAATGCTAAGTGTACATGGATGACATTTGAAGAATGCTATTACTGCTCCCAATTAAGAGAGTATTTCCACCTCCCCAAATTGTTCTTGAATGTCTCTTTGAAGTAAATTCCTTCATGCCATATCCCAGACCACAGTTGGAATGATTTCTATCACCATAGATTAGTTTACTTGTCCTAGAACTTCATATAAAAGGAATGATATAGTATGTCTGTGTCCTGTTAATTCTATTTATATTAATTCTTGCTTCTTCCTGCATCAGTAATTTATTCCATTTATTCCATTTCATGGCTGAGTAGAATTCTATTTTACAAATATGCTGATCTCAACTACAGAGTCAAGTAACCCCTTACAGAAAAGAGAATGAAGTTTAACGCTTATAAATAAATAATTCAGAAGATTTTAGCTTCGAAGAGAATGAGTTTTTTGTTGTTGTTGTTGTTGTTGTCTCAACTAGTGCTTCTAGATTTTTAGTACGACTTGTCCATTCTCAACCTCCTCTTTATGTTTGATATACAATCTAATGCTTAGGAACATTTTCAAAGTGTTGGTAGTTTTAAATATCTTGTAAATCTGGTAATCAAACTTCATTTACACTGATTTCACATGGACATAAAAAAAAAAGCATACTATCCAGGTTAAAGCACAACAGTAAAAATGAGCTATGTAACAGTCTTTTTGACACAATATTAGACTTTGCATATTATTTAGAAGCGATATTATTTCTCAAAAAGAATGGCACCTTTGTTCCCTCCTACTACACCCTTCCCCCTCAGAAAGAGAAGATGTTAGCTAAATGTCTAGATTTTCATACATTGTAAAAAATGAGGCACAGGAGCAAAAGTTCTAAGTTAATAAAAGAATATGTAAATAATTGATGTCAAGCTTACACAACGGTTTTGTGTAAGCAGTAAAGTTAGTGTTGTCTCCTCCTGATTAATACAGAATTTTAAAAATTAAAAAAAAAATAAAACCATATTTTAAGAAGACTAAAAATGAGAGTTGGGGTGGGAAGGAAAAGCAGGAGTTGAGGACACTCTTTTTTTTTTTTTTAATTTGTTGATGAACAGTTGAAATATTTCCATTTTGTACTATTTTGAATAAAGCAATCAGTAACATATTTTTCTGGACTTTTAAAAAATTCCTTGTGGTTAAACATCCAGCAAATGAATTCCTGGGATATATGGTAGTTATATATTTAACTTTATTTAAAACTGCCAAACTGTATTCCAAAGTAAAGTTTCCATTGCATATGCCAATTTACAATGTAGTACAATTTTGGGAGTGGAAAATCATAGCTGACACTTTGTATTGGCTTGATACTTGGTAGTTGATAGTAGAGTACTTTCAATTTTACTCAAACTAGTGGATGGAAAGTAGTATCTCATAGTTGTAATCTCATTTTCCTGTTGACTAAGGATGTTGGACATCTATCTCATACGTTTATTAGCCCTTAATATAACCTCTGTGAAGCATCTTTTTACATCCTTTTTACTATCTATTATATTGTCTTTTGTTATTGACTTGTAAGGCATATTTATCTATATCTTGGATCCCATTGACTCACTTGGGCTTCTTAGCAGATAATCAATTGCACCTACATATGTGCTTGTGTTTGGGACTCTCAATTCTGTATAATGGATCAATTTATCTATATTTATAAGATGCCTCATTATCCTAAGTATTGTAGACTTTAAATCAGTCCTGAAATCAGTATTGCGAGTTCTTCAATTTTGTTGTTTTTCAAGATTGTTTAGGATATTCTGGGTATTTCCTTTAAGACCTAAAGCCAGACATGTGGAACCTTGACTGTATACCATGAGGCTAGATCTAAGCCTGACTGCTCTGAGAACCATACCCTTTGGTGACAGTTATTAAAATTAATATTAAAATTTGATGCCTAACTTAAAGTTGAGCTTTGTTAAAGGCTGTACATTGGTCTCAACTTTATGATAGTAAAAGATATAATTATTCTTGGATGGGCCATTTCTCCTCAGTGTCTTAAAGCCAGAATAGTTTCTTGTTTAATGAAGAAAATTCATGGTCTTTGAGAAAATTCCTTCAAGAAAGAGAATGTCTTGTTGTCTGAATTAGGAAACTATGGGATAGGAATTTAGAAATCAATTATAGATCCCATGAAGGAAATCAGCATTGAAGACTTTCAGAAGTAATTGGAGGTTGAATTTATGCAAACCATTCATTAGGGCCTGCAACTGTTGTCTTTTAAGG
>NW_007739900.1:3338-6213 GCF_000696425.1 Galeopterus variegatus
AAAGGAAAGAAAAAAAAAAAAAAAGAAAGAAAAAAAAAAAAAAAGAAAGAAAAAAAAAAAGAAAAGAAATCAAAGCTGAAGGTCCTGACTCTTAAAAGAAGATTGATAATGCACAATTACTAAAATAATTTTTATGTAAGTTTGCAGCATTATTTCTCAACCACTTATTGCTGTAATTATGATGACAACCTGTGTTTTGTGGCTCTTAGAAACAATAGTGGTGTCCAGTGAAGTCTAGAATATTATAATCATTCTGGAGAAAAGAAGGTAATGTTTGTGAACCATTCACTTTTTATCTATGGTACCAAATAGCTGATATTACATACCTACTACTGCCATTCTTCAATTTTATCATCATACAGTGAAAATGATATGTCATATTAGTAATCCTTTCTTTTTGACTTAGATAAAAAAAGAAAATACTAGGAAAAAAATGACAATGCACAGCACTTTTATTTTTTGTGTGTGTGTGTGTGTTTTAATTTCAAATTATTTTTCATTTTCATTAAAACACATTTATTTTATATATATATATATATATATATATATATATATATGAGGTACAGGGTTATATTTCAATACATGTATACAATGTGTAATCATCAAATCAGGGTAATTAGGATATCATTATTGCAAAACTTAATCATTTCTTCTTTGTGATGAGAATATTTGNTAATTGGAGGTTGAATTTATGCAAACCATTCATTAGGGCCTGCAACTGTTGTCTTTTAAGGATTAATACAAATATATCCAAATGTCTAACTAAAAGCTTTTGGTGCATCAAGCCATTAATACATGTGGAGAAAAAAATTACAAAAAAAAAAAAAAAGGAAAGAAAAAAAAGAAAAGAAAAGAAAACAAAGCTGAAGGTCCTGACTCTTAAAAGAAGATTGATAATGCGCAATTACTAAAATAATTTTTATGTAAGTTTGCAGCATTATTTCTCAACTACTCATTGCTATAATTATGATGACAACCTGTGTTTTGTAGCTTTTAGAAACAATAGTGGTGTCCAGTGAAGTCTAGACTATTATAACCATTCTGGAGAAAAGAAGGTAATGTTTGTGAACCGTTCACTTTTTATCTATGGTACCAAATAGCTGATATTACATACCTACTACTGCCATTTTTCAATTTTATCATCATACAGTGAAAATGATATGTCATATTAGTAATCCTTTCTTTTTGACTTAGATAAAAAAAGAAAACACTAGGAAAAAATGACAATGCACAGCACTTTTTGTGTGTGTGTGTGTGTGTGTGTGTTTTAATTTCAAATTATTTTTCATTTTCATTAAAACGCATTTATTATATATATTTTTGAGGTACAGGGTTATATTTCAATACATGTACACAATGTGTAATCATCAAATCAGGGTAATTAGGATATCATCATTGCAAAACTTAATCATTTCTTCTTTGTGATGAGAATATTTGATTCCTCTCTTCTAGCTATTTGCTAACATGGAGTAAATTATTGTTAATTATAAATAACTAGTCTCACTGTACTTCCATAGAATTTATTTTTCCCGTTTAGTTGTAATCCTGTGTCCACTAACAAAGCTCTCACTATCTCCCTACCCCCACACCTTTCCTAACTCTAGTAACCACAGTTCTACTTTCTNATTGTAAATAGAGCTTTAATAAACACAGGAGTGCAGTTATCCCTTGAACATAATGATTTCTGTTCCTTTGGATATGTACCCAGTAGTGGGATTTTTGGATTGTAAAAGCACAGGCAACAAGAGAAAAATAAACACATGGGATTATATAAAACTAGAAAACTTCTGCACAGCAAAGGAAACAATCAACAGAGTGAGAACATGAGGAAATATTTGCAAACTATGCATCTGACAGGGAACTAATATTGAAAACACACAAGGAACTCAAACAACTCAATAGTAAAAAGACAAATACTCTGATTAAAAATTGGGTGAATGAGCTGAATAGACACTTCTCGAAAGAAGACATACAAATGGCCAACAGGTAGATGAAAAAATGCTCAACACCACTAATCATCTGAGAAAGGCAAATCAAAACCAGATGGAGATAAATTTCAAATTGTTGTGAACGAATGTAAAACATTTACCCAACAGCCCATTATTAGAATGTGGAAGAGCCCTTACACATTTATTTTAGAAGTAAAAAGCAGTAGTATATCATGTTGTAAACACAAAGCTTATTTATTTTGGCATTTTTGTGTTGGTGGCAAAAATAAACAAATAGTTGCACAAAACCAAATGTCTATTGATCATAGAATGGCCAAATACACAGTGATGGATCTAATCTCCCCAGTAGCATTCTAATATTTAAAAATATGTATTGAGTGTTTATTGACCAAGAAAGATGCTTCAGGTGCATTCTCGAGTAAGAAAATGAAGTTACTGGGAAAACAATACAGTATGATTTTGTTAAAGACCTTCCTACATGACTGATATTAGAGGATGCTATTCCATACTATTGTACTTTACTTGTGTATTGTACAAAGGGATAAAAACAATAGAATTTGGGGGAGAAAGATATTCAAGGCCAGGGAGTTAAGTCCCTGCAGTGTAATATCAAATGTTATTCTAGAAAATAAAATTTATTCATAAATATAAATACACTTAGGGGAAGAATCTGAAGGTAAAATGGTAAACCCATTTGCTATGGTTGGATAATGCAGTTTTGTATTACTATCATTGTGTTCAATTTCTGTTTCTGATACAGCAAAATACAGTACAGTGGAAAAGGGAAAATGAACAAAATAAATGGCTCTGGGATAAAGATTCCTTGATTCATTTTCTGACTCAATTTCTCATAAATTTTATTTTGAAGACTGGGTTAGGTTGAAACAAGTTCAATTGGGAAAGTGTGTTTAATTCAAAAATCAAAA